>NW_026893641.1:600000-799142 GCF_032452875.1 Bos javanicus
ATGATCAGTCACGTGATCAGTGCATGATAGCCACGTGATCAGTGCATGATCAGTCACGTGATCAGTGCATGATCAGTCACGTGATCAGTGCATGATAGCCACGTGATCAGTGCATGATAGCCACGTGATCAGTGCATGATAGCCACGTGATCAGTGCATGATCAGTCACGTGATCAGTGCATGATCAGCCACGTGATCAGTGCATGATAGCCACGTGATCAGTGCATGATCAGTCACGTGATCAGTGCATGATCAGCCACGTGATCAGTGCATGATAGCCACGTGATCAGTGCATGATAGCCACGTGATCAGTGCATGATCAGTCACGTGATCAGTGCATGATCAGCCACGTGATCAGTGCATGATCAGTCACGTGATCAGTGCATGATCAGCCACGTGATCAGTGCATGATCAGCCACGTGATCAGTATGATCAGCCACGTGATCAGTGCATGATAGCCACGTGATCAGTGCATGATCAGTCACGTGATCAGTGCATGATCAGCCACGTGATCAGTGCATGATAGCCACGTGATCAGTGCATGATAGCCACGTGATCAGTGCATGATCAGCCACGTGATCAGTGCATGATCAGTCACGTGATCAGTATGATCAGTCACGTGATCAGTGCATGATAGCCACGTGATCAGTGCATGATAGCCACGTGATCAGTGCATGATCAGTCACGTGATCAGTGCATGATCAGCCACGTGATCAGTGCATGATCAGGCACGTGATCAGTATGATCAGCCACGTGATCAGTGCATGATCAGCCACGTGATCAGTGCATGATCAGTCACGTGATCAGTGCATGATCAGCCACGTGATCAGTGCATGATAGCCACGTGATCAGTGCATGATAGCCACGTGATCAGTGCATGATCAGTCACGTGATCAGTGCATGATCAGCCACGTGATCAGTGCATGATCAGTCACGTGATCAGTATGATCAGCCACGTGATCAGTGCATGATAGCCACGTGATCAGTGCATGATCAGTCACGTGATCAGTGCATGATCAGTCACGTGATCAGTGCATGATAGTCACGTGATCAGTGCATGATCAGCCACGTGATCAGTGCATGATCAGCCACGTGATCAGTGCATGATCAGTCACGTGATCAGTGCATGATCAGTCACGTGATCAGTGCATGATAGCCACGTGATCAGTGCATGATCAGCCACGTGATCAGTGCATGATAGCCACGTGATCAGTGCATGATCAGTCACGTGATCAGTGCATGATCAGCCACGTGATCAGTGCATGACAGCCACGTGATCAGTATGATCAGCCACGTGATCAGTGCATGATAGCCACGTGATCAGTGCATGATCAGTCACGTGATCAGTGCATGATCAGTCACGTGATCAGTGCATGATCAGCCACGTGATCAGTGCATGATCAACGTGATCAGTGCATGATCAGTCACGTGATCAGTGCATGGTAGCTACGTGATCATTGCATGATCAGCCACGTGATCAGTGCATGATAGCCACGTGATCAGTGCATGATCAGCACGTGATCAGTGCATGATCAGTCACGTGATCAGTGCATGATCAGCCACGTGATCAGTGCATGATAGCCACGTGATCAGTGCATGATCAGTTACGTGAGCAGTGTATGATCAGCCACGTGATCAGTGCATGGTCAGACACGTGAACAGTGTATGATCAGCCACGTGATCAGTGCATGATATCCAAGTGATCAGTGCATGATCATCACGTGATCAGTGTATGATCAGCCACGTGAACAGTGCATGCTCAGTCACGTGATCAGGGCCTGCTGAGCTGCGTGATTACTGTCTGCTCATCTGCTTGACAATTGCCAGCTGAGCTGCACGATTCCTGCCTGTCATCTGCTTGACAATTGCCAGCTGTGCTGCGTAATTCCTGCCTGCTCAGCTGCTTGATTATTGCCAGCTGAGCAGCATGATTCCTCACAGCTGAGTTCCATGATTATTGCCTGCTGACTGTTTGATTCGTGCCTACTCAGCTCTTTGTTTATTGCCTCCAGAGGCACATGATCAGTGTATGATAGCAAACATGATCAGCGCATGATCAGTCACATGATCAGCGCCATTAAGTCACGTGATCACTACATGATAGTCATGTGATCAGTCCATGCTCAGTCACGGTATCAGTGCATGATCAGCCACGTGATCAGTGCATGATCAGCCAGGTGATCAGTTCATGATAGCCATGTGATCAGTGCATGATTAGTCACGTGATCAGTGCATGATCAGTCACGTGATCAGTGCATGATCAGCCACGTGATCAGTGCATGATCAGTCACCTGATGGGTGTATGATCAGTCACGTGACCAGTACATGGTAGCTACATGATCATTGCATGATCAGCCACGTGAGTAGTGCATGATAGCCACGTGATCAGTGCATGATCAGTCACGTGATCAGTGCATGATCAGTCATGTGATCAGTGCATGATCAGGCACGTGATCAGTGCATGATCAGCCACGTGATCAGTGCATGATAGCCACGTGATCAGTGCATGATCAGTCACGTGATCAGTGCATGATCAGTCACGTGATCAGTGCATGATCAGCCACGTGATCAGTGCATGATCAGCCACGTGATCAGTGCATGATCAATCACGTGATCAGTGCATGATCAGTCACGTGATCAGTGCATGGTAGCTACGTGATCATTGCATGATCAGCCACGTGATCAGTGCATGATAGCCACGTGATCAGTGCATGATCAGTCACGTGATCAGTGCATGATCAGTCACGTGATCAGTGCATGATCAGTCACGTGATCAGTGCATGATCAATTACGTGATCAGTGCATGATCAGTCACGTGATCAGTGCATGGTAGCTACGTGATCAGTGCATGATCAGCCACGTGATCAGTGCATGATAGCCACGTGATCAGTGCATGATCAGTCACGTGATCAGTGCATGATCATCCACGTGATCAGTGCATGATCAGCCACGTGATCAGTGCATGATATAGACGTGATCAGTGCATGATCAGTCACGTGATCAGTGCATGATCAGCCACGTGATCAGTGCATGATCAGCCACGTGATCAGTGCATGATAGCCACGTGATCAGTGCATGATCAGTCACGTGATCAGTGCATGATCAGCCACGTGATCAGTGCATGATCAGACACGTGATCAGCCATGATCAGCCACGTGATCAGTGCATGATAGCCACGTGATCAGTGCATGATCAGTCACGTGATCAGTGCATGATCAGTCACGTGATCAGTGCATGATCAGTCACGTGATCAGTGCATGATCAGTCACGTGATCAGTGCATGATAGCTGCGTGATCAGTGCATGATCAGCCACGTGATCAGTGCATGATAGCCACGTGATCAGTGCATGATCAGTCACGTGATCAGTGTATGATCAGCCACGTGATCAGTGCATGATCAGACACGTGATCAGTGCATGATCAGCCACGTGATCAGTGCATGATCAGCCACGTGATCAGTGCATGCTCAGTCACGTGATCAGGGCCTGCTGAGCTGCGTGATTACTGTCTGCTCATCTGCTTGACAATTGCCAGCTGAGCTGCATGATTCCTGCCTGTCATCTGCTTGACAATTGCCAGCTGTGCTGCGTAATTCCTGCCTGCTCAGCTGCTTGATTATTGCCAGCTGAGCAGCATGATTCCTCACAGCTGAGTTCCATGATTATTGCCTGCTGACTGTTTGATTCGTGCCTACTCAGCTCTTTGTTTATTGCCTCCAGAGGCACATGATCAGTGTATGATAGCAAACATGATCAGCGCATGATCAGTCACATGATCAGCGCCATTAAGTCACGTGATCACTACATGATAGTCATGTGATCAGTCCATGCTCAGTCACGGTATCAGTGCATGATCAGCCACGTGATCAGTGCATGATAGCCACGTGATCAGTGCATGATCAGCCACGTGATCAGTGCATGATCAGCCACGTGATCAGTGCATGATAGCCACGTGATCAGTGCATGATCAGTCACGTGATCAGTGCATGACAGTCACGTGATCAGTGCATGATCAGCCACGTGATCAGTGCATGATAGCCACGTGATCAGTGCATGATCAGTCACGTGATCAGTGCATGATCAGTCACGTGACCAGTACATGGTAGCTACGTGATCATTGCATGATCAGCCACGTGATCAGTGCATGATAGCCACGTGATCAGTGCATGATCAGTCACGTGATCAGTGCATGATCAGTCACGTGATCAGTGCATGATCAGCCACGTGATCAGTGCATGATCAGTCACGTGATCAGTGCATGATAGCCACGTGATCAGTGCATGATCAGCCACGTGATCAGTGCATGATAGCCACGTGATCAGTGCATGATAGCCACGTGATCAGTGCATGATCAGTCACGTGATCAGTGCATGATCAGCCACGTGATCAGTGCATGATCAGCCACGTGATCAGTATGATCAGCCACGTGATCAGTGCATGATAGCCACGTGATCAGTGCATGATCAGTCACGTGATCAGTGCATGATCAGTCACGTGATCAGTGCATGATAGCCACGTGATCAGTGCATGATAGCCACGTGATCAGTGCATGATCAGTCACGTGATCAGTGCATGATCAGTCACGTGATCAGTGCATGATCAGTCACGTGATCAGTGCATGATCAGTCACGTGATCAGTGCATGATAGCTACGTGATCAGTGCATGATCAGCCACGTGATCAGTGCATGATAGCCACGTGATCAGTGCATGATAGCCACGTGATCAGTGCATGATCAGTCACGTGATCAGTGCATGATAGCCACGTGATCAGTGCATGATCAGTCACGTGATCAGTGCATGATCAGTCACGTGATCAGTGCATGATAGCCACGTGATCAGTGCATGATCAGCCACGTGATCAGTGCATGATAGCCACGTGATCAGTGCATGATCAGTCACGTGATCAGTGCATGATCAGCCACGTGATCAGTGCATGATAGCCACGTGATCAGTGCATGATCAGTCACGTGATCAGTGCATGATCAGCCACGTGATCAGTGCATGATCAGCCACGTGATCAGTGCATGATAGCCACGTGATCAGTGCATGATCAGTCACGTGATCAGTGCATGATCAGCCACGTGATCAGTGCATGATCAGTCACGTGATCAGTGCATGATCAGCCACGTGATCAGTGCATGATCAGCCACGTGATCAGTATGATCAGCCACGTGATCAGTGCATGATAGCCACGTGATCAGTGCATGATCAGTCACGTGATCAGTGCATGATCAGCCACGTGATCAGTGCATGATAGCCACGTGATCAGTGCATGATCAGCCACGTGATCAGTGCATGATCAGCCACGTGATCAGTGCATGATCAGTCACGTGATCAGTATGATCAGTCACGTGATCAGTGCATGATAGCCACGTGATCAGTGCATGATAGCCACGTGATCAGTGCATGATCAGTCACGTGATCAGTGCATGATCAGCCACGTGATCAGTGCATGATCAGTCACGTGATCAGTATGATCAGCCACGTGATCAGTGCATGATCAGCCACGTGATCAGTGCATGATCAGTCACGTGATCAGTGCATGATCAGCCACGTGATCAGTGCATGATAGCCACGTGATCAGTGCATGATAGCCACGTGATCAGTGCATGATCAGTCACGTGATCAGTGCATGATCAGCCACGTGATCAGTGCATGATCAGTCACGTGATCAGTATGATCAGCCACGTGATCAGTGCATGATAGCCACGTGATCAGTGCATGATCAGTCACGTGATCAGTGCATGATCAGTCACGTGATCAGTGCATGATAGCCACGTGATCAGTGCATGATCAGCCACGTGATCAGTGCATGATCAGCCACGTGATCAGTGCATGATCAGTCACGTGATCAGTGCATGATCAGTCACGTGATCAGTGCATGATAGCCACGTGATCAGTGCATGATCAGCCACGTGATCAGTGCATGATAGCCACGTGATCAGTGCATGATCAGTCACGTGATCAGTGCATGATCAGCCACGTGATCAGTGCATGATCAGCACGTGATCAGTATGATCAGCCACGTGATCAGTGCATGATAGCCACGTGATCAGTGCATGATCAGTCACGTGATCAGTGCATGATCAGTCACGTGATCAGTGCATGATCAGCCACGTGATCAGTGCATGATCAATTACGTGATCAGTGCATGATCAGTCACGTGACAGTGCATGGTAGCTACGTGATCATTGCATGATCAGCCACGTGATCAGTGCATGATAGCCACGTGATCAGTGCATGATCAGCACGTGATCAGTGCATGATCAGTCACGTGATCAGTGCATGATCAGCCACGTGATCAGTGCATGATAGCCACGTGATCAGTGCATGATCAGTTACGTGAGCAGTGTATGATCAGCCACGTGATCAGTGCATGGTCAGACACGTGAACAGTGTATGATCAGCCACGTGATCAGTGCATGATATCCAAGTGATCAGTGCATGATCATCACGTGATCAGTGTATGATCAGCCACGTGAACAGTGCATGCTCAGTCACGTGATCAGGGCCTGCTGAGCTGCGTGATTACTGTCTGCTCATCTGCTTGACAATTGCCAGCTGAGCTGCACGATTCCTGCCTGTCATCTGCTTGACAATTGCCAGCTGTGCTGCGTAATTCCTGCCTGCTCAGCTGCTTGATTATTGCCAGCTGAGCAGCATGATTCCTCACAGCTGAGTTCCATGATTATTGCCTGCTGACTGTTTGATTCGTGCCTACTCAGCTCTTTGTTTATTGCCTCCAGAGGCACATGATCAGTGTATGATAGCAAACATGATCAGCGCATGATCAGTCACATGATCAGCGCCATTAAGTCACGTGATCACTACATGATAGTCATGTGATCAGTCCATGCTCAGTCACGGTATCAGTGCATGATCAGCCACGTGATCAGTGCATGATCAGCCACGTGATCAGTTCATGATAGCCATGTGATCAGTGCATGATCAGTCACGTGATCAGTGCATGATCAGTCACGTGATCAGTGCATGATCAGCCACGTGATCAGTGCATGATCAGTCACCTGATGGGTGTATGATCAGTCACGTGACCTGTACATGGTAGCTACATGATCATTGCATGATCAGCCACGTGAGTAGTGCATGATAGCCACGTGATCAGTGCATGATCAGTCACGTGATCAGTGCATGATCAGTCATGTGATCAGTGCATGATCAGGCACGTGATCAGTGCATGATCAGCCACGTGATCAGTGCATGATAGCCACGTGATCAGTGCATGATCAGTCACGTGATCAGTGCATGATCAGTCACGTGATCAGTGCATGATCAGCCACGTGATCAGTGCATGATCAGCCACGTGATCAGTGCATGATCAATCACGTGATCAGTGCATGATCAGTCACGTGATCAGTGCATGGTAGCTACGTGATCAGTGCATGATCAGCCACGTGATCAGTGCATGATAGCCACGTGATCAGTGCATGATCAGTCACGTGATCAGTGCATGATCAGTCACGTGATCAGTGCATGATCAGTCACGTGATCAGTGCATGATCAATTACGTGATCAGTGCATGATCAGTCACGTGATCAGTGCATGGTAGCTACGTGATCAGTGCATGATCAGCCACGTGATCAGTGCATGATAGCCACGTGATCAGTGCATGATCAGTCACATGATCAGTGCATGATCATCCACGTGATCAGTGCATGATCAGCCACGTGATCAGTGCATGATATAGACGTGATCAGTGCATGATCAGTCACGTGACAGTGCATGATCAGCCACGTGATCAGTGCATGATCAGCCACGTGATCAGTGCATGATAGCCACGTGATCAGTGCATGATCAGTCACGTGATCAGTGCATGATCAGCCACGTGATCAGTGCATGATCAGACGTGATCAGCCATGATCAGCCACGTGATCAGTGCATGATAGCCACGTGATCAGTGCATGATCAGTCACGTGATCAGTGCATGATCAGCCACGTGATCAGTGCATGATCAGTCACGTGATCAGTGCATGATCAGTCACGTGATCAGTGCATGATAGCTGCGTGATCAGTGCATGATCAGCCACGTGATCAGTGCATGATAGCCACGTGATCAGTGCATGATCAGTCACGTGATCAGTGTATGATCAGCCACGTGATCAGTGCATGATCAGCCACGTGATCAGTGCATGATCAGCCACGTGATCAGTGCATGATCAGCCACGTGATCAGTGCATGCTCAGTCACGTGATCAGGGCCTGCTGAGCTGCGTGATTACTGTCTGCTCATCTGCTTGACAATTGCCAGCTGAGCTGCATGATTCCTGCCTGTCATCTGCTTGACAATTGCCAGCTGTGCTGCGTAATTCCTGCCTGCTCAGCTGCTTGATTATTGCCAGCTGAGCAGCATGATTCCTCACAGCTGAGTTCCATGATTATTGCCTGCTGACTGTTTGATTCGTGCCTACTCAGCTCTTTGTTTATTGCCTCCAGAGGCACATGATCAGTGTATGATAGCAAACATGATCAGCGCATGATCAGTCACATGATCAGCGCCATTAAGTCACGTGATCACTACATGATAGTCATGTGATCAGTCCATGCTCAGTCACGGTATCAGTGCATGATCAGCCACGTGATCAGTGCATGATAGCCACGTGATCAGTGCATGATCAGCCACGTGATCAGTGCATGATCAGCCACGTGATCAGTGCATGATAGCCACGTGATCAGTGCATGATCAGTCACGTGATCAGTGCATGACAGTCACGTGATCAGTGCATGATCAGCCACGTGATCAGTGCATGATAGCCACGTGATCAGTGCATGATCAGTCACGTGATCAGTGCATGATCAGTCACGTGACCAGTACATGGTAGCTACGTGATCATTGCATGATCAGCCACGTGAGCAGTGCATGATAGCCACGTGATCAGTGCATGATCAGTCACGTGATCAGTGCATGATCAGTCACGTGATCAGTGCATGATCAGTCACGTGATCAGTGCATGATCAGTCACGTGATCAGTGCATGATAGCTACGTGATCAGTGCATGATCAGCCACGTGATCAGTGCATGATAGCCACGTGATCAGTGCATGATCAGCCACGTGATCAGTGCATGATCAGTCACGTGATCAGTGCATGATCAGCCACGTGATCAGTGCATGATCAGCACGTGATCAGTATGATCAGCCACGTGATCAGTGCATGATAGCCACGTGATCAGTGCATGATCAGTCACGTGATCAGTGCATGATCAGTCACGTGATCAGTGCATGATAGCCACGTGATCAGTGCATGATCAGCCACGTGATCAGTGCATGATAGCCACGTGATCAGTGCATGATCAGTCACGTGATCAGTGCATGATCAGCCACGTGATCAGTGCATGATAGCCACGTGATCAGTGCATGATCAGTCACGTGATCAGTGCATGATCAGCCACGTGATCAGTGCATGATCAGCCACTGATCAGTGCATGATAGCCACGTGATCAGTGCATGATCAGTCACGTGATCAGTGCATGATCAGCCACGTGATCAGTGCATGATCAGTCACGTGATCAGTGCATGATCAGCCACGTGATCAGTGCATGATCAGGCACGTGATCAGTATGATCAGCCACGTGATCAGTGCATGATAGCCACGTGATCAGTGCATGATCAGTCACGTGATCAGTGCATGATCAGCCACGTGATCAGTGCATGATAGCCACGTGATCAGTGCATGATAGCCACGTGATCAGTGCATGATCAGCCACGTGATCAGTGCATGATCAGTCACGTGATCAGTATGATCAGTCACGTGATCAGTGCATGATAGCCACGTGATCAGTGCATGATAGCCACGTGATCAGTGCATGATCAGTCACGTGATCAGTGCATGATCAGCCACGTGATCAGTGCATGATCAGCCACGTGATCAGTATGATCAGCCACGTGATCAGTGCATGATCAGCCACGTGATCAGTGCATGATCAGTCACGTGATCAGTGCATGATCAGCCACGTGATCAGTGCATGATAGCCACGTGATCAGTGCATGATAGCCACGTGATCAGTGCATGATCAGTCACGTGATCAGTGCATGATCAGCCACGTGATCAGTGCATGATCAGTCACGTGATCAGTATGATCAGCCACGTGATCAGTGCATGATAGCCACGTGATCAGTGCATGATCAGTCACGTGATCAGTGCATGATCAGTCACGTGATCAGTGCATGATAGTCACGTGATCAGTGCATGATCAGCCACGTGATCAGTGCATGATCAGCCACGTGATCAGTGCATGATCAGTCACGTGATCAGTGCATGATCAGTCACGTGATCAGTGCATGATAGCCACGTGATCAGTGCATGATCAGCCACGTGATCAGTGCATGATAGCCACGTGATCAGTGCATGATCAGTCACGTGATCAGTGCATGATCAGCCACGTGATCAGTGCATGACAGCACGTGATCAGTATGATCAGCCACGTGATCAGTGCATGATAGCCACGTGATCAGTGCATGATCAGTCACGTGATCAGTGCATGATCAGTCACGTGATCAGTGCATGATCAGCCACGTGATCAGTGCATGATCAATTACGTGATCAGTGCATGATCAGTCACGTGACCAGTGCATGGTAGCTACGTGATCATTGCATGATCAGCCACGTGATCAGTGCATGATAGCCACGTGATCAGTGCATGATCAGCACGTGATCAGTGCATGATCAGTCACGTGATCAGTGCATGATCAGCCACGTGATCAGTGCATGATAGCCACGTGATCAGTGCATGATCAGTTACGTGAGCAGTGTATGATCAGCCACGTGATCAGTGCATGGTCAGACACGTGAACAGTGTATGATCAGCCACGTGATCAGTGCATGATATCCAAGTGATCAGTGCATGATCATCACGTGATCAGTGTATGATCAGCCACGTGAACAGTGCATGCTCAGTCACGTGATCAGGGCCTGCTGAGCTGCGTGATTACTGTCTGCTCATCTGCTTGACAATTGCCAGCTGAGCTGCACGATTCCTGCCTGTCATCTGCTTGACAATTGCCAGCTGTGCTGCGTAATTCCTGCCTGCTCAGCTGCTTGATTATTGCCAGCTGAGCAGCATGATTCCTCACAGCTGAGTTCCATGATTATTGCCTGCTGACTGTTTGATTCGTGCCTACTCAGCTCTTTGTTTATTGCCTCCAGAGGCACATGATCAGTGTATGATAGCAAACATGATCAGCGCATGATCAGTCACATGATCAGCGCCATTAAGTCACGTGATCACTACATGATAGTCATGTGATCAGTCCATGCTCAGTCACGGTATCAGTGCATGATCAGCCACGTGATCAGTGCATGATCAGCCACGTGATCAGTTCATGATAGCCATGTGATCAGTGCATGATTAGTCACGTGATCAGTGCATGATCAGTCACGTGATCAGTGCATGATCAGCCACGTGATCAGTGCATGATCAGTCACCTGATGGGTGTATGATCAGTCACGTGACCTGTACATGGTAGCTACATGATCATTGCATGATCAGCCACGTGAGTAGTGCATGATAGCCACGTGATCAGTGCATGATCAGTCACGTGATCAGTGCATGATCAGTCATGTGACTCAGTGCATGATCAGGCACGTGATCAGTGCATGATCAGCCACGTGATCAGTGCATGATAGCCACGTGATCAGTGCATGATCAGTCACGTGATCAGTGCATGATCAGTCACGTGATCAGTGCATGATCAGCCACGTGATCAGTGCATGATCAGCCACGTGATCAGTGCATGATCAGTCACGTGATCAGTGCATGATCAGTCACGTGATCAGTGCATGGTAGCTACGTGATCAGTGCATGATCAGCCACGTGATCAGTGCATGATAGCCACGTGATCAGTGCATGATCAGTCACGTGATCAGTGCATGATCAGTCACGTGATCAGTGCATGATCAGTCACGTGATCAGTGCATGATCAATTACGTGATCAGTGCATGATCAGTCACGTGATCAGTGCATGATAGCTACGTGATCAGTGCATGATCAGCCACGTGATCAGTGCATGATAGCCACGTGATCAGTGCATGATCAGTCACATGATCAGTGCATGATCATCCACGTGATCAGTGCATGATCAGCCACGTGATCAGTGCATGATATAGACGTGATCAGTGCATGATCAGTCACGTGACAGTGCATGATCAGCCACGTGATCAGTGCATGATCAGCCACGTGATCAGTGCATGATAGCCACGTGATCAGTGCATGATCAGTTACGTGATCAGTGCATGATCAGCCACGTGATCAGTGCATGATCAGACACGTGATCAGCCATGATCAGCCACGTGATCAGTGCATGATAGCCACGTGATCAGTGCATGATAGCCACGTGATCAGTGCATGATCAGTCACGTGATCAGTGCATGATCAGTCACGTGATCAGTGCATGATCAGTCACGTGATCAGTGCATGATCAGTCACGTGATCAGTGCATGATAGCCACGTGATCAGTGCATGATCAGCCACGTGATCAGTGCATGATAGCCACGTGATCAGTGCATGATCAGTCACGTGATCAGTGCATGATCAGCCACGTGATCAGTGCATGATCAGCCACGTGATCAGTGCATGCTCAGTCACGTGATCAGGGCCTGCTGAGCTGCGTGATTACTGTCTGCTCATCTGCTTGACAATTGCCAGCTGAGCTGCATGATTCCTGCCTGTCATCTGCTTGACAATTGCCAGCTGTGCTGTGTAATTCCTGCCTGCTCAGCTGCTTGATTATTGCCAGCTGAGCAGCATGATTCCTCACAGCTGAGTTCCATGATTATTGCCTGCTGACTGTTTGATTCGTGCCTACTCAGCTCTTTGTTTATTGCCTCCAGAGGCACATGATCAGTGCATGATAGCAAACATGATCAGCGCATGATCAGTCACATGATCAGCGCCATTAAGTCACGTGATCACTACATGATAGTCATGTGATCAGTCCATGCTCAGTCACGGTATCAGTGCATGATCAGCCACGTGATCAGTGCATGATCAGCCACGTGATCAGTGCATGATCAGCCACGTGATCAGTGCATGATCAGCCACGTGATCAGTGCATGATAGCCACGTGATCAGTGCATGATCAGTCACGTGATCAGTGCATGACAGTCACGTGATCAGTGCATGATCAGCCACGTGATCAGTGCATGATAGCCACGTGATCAGTGCATGATCAGTTACGTGATCAGTGCATGATCAGTCACGTGACCAGTACATGGTAGCTACGTGATCATTGCATGATCAGCCACGTGAGCAGTGCATGATAGCCACGTGATCAGTGCATGATCAGCCACGTGATCAGTGCATGATCAGTCACGTGATCAGTGCATGATCAGCCACGTGATCAGTGCATGATCAGCACGTGATCAGTATGATCAGCCACGTGATCAGTGCATGATAGCCACGTGATCAGTGCATGATCAGTCACGTGATCAGTGCATGATCAGTCACGTGATCAGTGCATGATAGCCACGTGATCAGTGCATGATCAGCCACGTGATCAGTGCATGATAGCCACGTGATCAGTGCATGATCAGTCACGTGATCAGTGCATGATCAGCCACGTGATCAGTGCATGATAGCCACGTGATCAGTGCATGATCAGTCACGTGATCAGTGCATGATCAGCCACGTGATCAGTGCATGATCAGCCACGTGATCAGTGCATGATCAGCCACGTGATCAGTGCATGATCAGTCACGTGATCAGTGCATGATCAGCCACGTGATCAGTGCATGATCAGTCACGTGATCAGTGCATGATCAGCCACGTGATCAGTGCATGATCAGCCACGTGATCAGTATGATCAGCCACGTGATCAGTGCATGATAGCCACGTGATCAGTGCATGATCAGTCACGTGATCAGTGCATGATCAGCCACGTGATCAGTGCATGATAGCCACGTGATCAGTGCATGATAGCCACGTGATCAGTGCATGATCAGCCACGTGATCAGTGCATGATCAGTCACGTGATCAGTATGATCAGTCACGTGATCAGTGCATGATAGCCACGTGATCAGTGCATGATAGCCACGTGATCAGTGCATGATCAGTCACGTGATCAGTGCATGATCAGCCACGTGATCAGTGCATGATCAGCCACGTGATCAGTATGATCAGCCACGTGATCAGTGCATGATCAGCCACGTGATCAGTGCATGATCAGTCACGTGATCAGTGCATGATCAGCCACGTGATCAGTGCATGATCAGCCACGTGATCAGTGCATGATAGCCACGTGATCAGTGCATGATCAGTCACGTGATCAGTGCATGATCAGCCACGTGATCAGTGCATGATCAGCCACGTGATCAGTATGATCAGTCACGTGATCAGTGCATGATAGCCACGTGATCAGTGCATGATCAGTCACGTGATCAGTGCATGATCAGTCACGTGATCAGTGCATGATAGCCACGTGATCAGTGCATGATCAGCCACGTGATCAGTGCATGATCAGCCACGTGATCAGTGCATGATCAGTCACGTGATCAGTGCATGATCAGTCACGTGATCAGTGCATGATAGCCACGTGATCAGTGCATGATCAGCCACGTGATCAGTGCATGATAGCCACGTGATCAGTGCATGATCAGTCACGTGATCAGTGCATGATCAGCCACGTGATCAGTGCATGACAGCACGTGATCAGTATGATCAGCCACGTGATCAGTGCATGATAGCCACGTGATCAGTGCATGATCAGTCACGTGATCAGTGCATGATCAGTCACGTGATCAGTGCATGATCAGCCACGTGATCAGTGCATGATCAATTACGTGATCAGTGCATGATCAGTCACGTGACCAGTGCATGGTAGCTACGTGATCATTGCATGATCAGCCACGTGATCAGTGCATGATAGCCACGTGATCAGTGCATGATCAGCACGTGATCAGTGCATGATCAGTCACGTGATCAGTGCATGATCAGCCACGTGATCAGTGCATGATAGCCACGTGATCAGTGCATGATCAGTTACGTGAGCAGTGTATGATCAGCCACGTGATCAGTGCATGGTCAGACACGTGAACAGTGTATGATCAGCCACGTGATCAGTGCATGATATCCAAGTGATCAGTGCATGATCATCACGTGATCAGTGTATGATCAGCCACGTGAACAGTGCATGCTCAGTCACGTGATCAGGGCCTGCTGAGCTGCGTGATTACTGTCTGCTCATCTGCTTGACAATTGCCAGCTGAGCTGCACGATTCCTGCCTGTCATCTGCTTGACAATTGCCAGCTGTGCTGCGTAATTCCTGCCTGCTCAGCTGCTTGATTATTGCCAGCTGAGCAGCATGATTCCTCACAGCTGAGTTCCATGATTATTGCCTGCTGACTGTTTGATTCGTGCCTACTCAGCTCTTTGTTTATTGCCTCCAGAGGCACATGATCAGTGTATGATAGCAAACATGATCAGCGCATGATCAGTCACATGATCAGCGCCATTAAGTCACGTGATCACTACATGATAGTCATGTGATCAGTCCATGCTCAGTCACGGTATCAGTGCATGATCAGCCACGTGATCAGTGCATGATCAGCCACGTGATCAGTTCATGATAGCCATGTGATCAGTGCATGATTAGTCACGTGATCAGTGCATGATCAGTCACGTGATCAGTGCATGATCAGCCACGTGATCAGTGCATGATCAGTCACCTGATGGGTGTATGATCAGTCACGTGACCAGTACATGGTAGCTACATGATCATTGCATGATCAGCCACGTGAGTAGTGCATGATAGCCACGTGATCAGTGCATGATCAGTCACGTGATCAGTGCATGATCAGTCATGTGATCAGTGCATGATCAGGCACGTGATCAGTGCATGATCAGCCACGTGATCAGTGCATGATAGCCACGTGATCAGTGCATGATCAGTCACGTGATCAGTGCATGATCAGTCACGTGATCAGTGCATGATCAGCCACGTGATCAGTGCATGATCAGCCACGTGATCAGTGCATGATCAATCACGTGATCAGTGCATGATCAGTCACGTGACCAGTGCATGGTAGCTACGTGATCATTGCATGATCAGCCACGTGATCAGTGCATGATAGCCACGTGATCAGTGCATGATCAGTCACGTGATCAGTGCATGATCAGTCACGTGATCAGTGCATGATCAGTCACGTGATCAGTGCATGATCAATTACGTGATCAGTGCATGATCAGTCACGTGATCAGTGCATGATAGCTACGTGATCAGTGCATGATCAGCCACGTGATCAGTGCATGATAGCCACGTGATCAGTGCATGATCAGTCACGTGATCAGTGCATGATCATCCACGTGATCAGTGCATGATCAGTCACGTGATCAGTGCATGATATAGACGTGATCAGTGCATGATCAGTACGTGATCAGTGCATGATCAGCCACGTGATCAGTGCATGATAGCCACGTGATCAGTGCATGATAGCCAGTGATCAGTGCATGATCAGTCACGTGATCAGTGCATGATCAGCCACGTGATCAGTGCATGATAGCCACGTGATCAGTGCATGATCAGTCACGTGATCAGTGCATGATCAGTCACGTGATCAGTGCATGATCAGCCACGTGATCAGTGCATGATCAGCCACGTGATCAGTGCATGATCAGTCACGTGATCAGTGCATGATCAGTCACGTGATCAGTGCATGATCAGTCACGTGATCAGTGCATGATCAGCCACGTGATCAGTGCATGATAGCCACGTGATCAGTGCATGATCAGTCACGTGATCAGTGCATGATCAGTCACGTGATCAGTGCATGATCAGCCACGTGATCAGTGCATGATCAGCCACGTGATCAGTGCATGATCAGCCACGTGATCAGTGCATGATCAGCCACGTGATCAGTGCATGATCAGTCACGTGATCAGTGCATGATCAGTCACGTGATCAGTGCATGATCATTTACGTGATCAGTGCATGATCAGTCACGTGACCAGTATATGGTAGCTACGTGATCATTGCATGATCAGCCACGTGATCAGTGCATGATAGCCACGTGATGTGTGCATGATCAGTCACGTGATCAGTGTATGATCAGCCACGTGATCAGTGCATGAGTGCCACGTGATCAGTGCATGATATGTCACGTGACAGTGTGTGATCAGCCACGTGATCAGTGCATGATCAGCCACGTGATCAGTGCATGATAGCCACGTGATCAGTGCATGATCAGTTACGTGAGCAGTGTATGATCAGCCACGTGATCAGTGCATGGTCAGACACGTGAACAGTGTATGATCAGCCACGTGATCAGTGCATGATATCCAAGTGATCAGTGCATGATCAATCACGTGATCAGTGTATGATCAGCCACGTGAACAGTGCATGCTCAGTCACGTGATCAGGGCCTGCTGAGCTGCGTGATTACTGTCTGCTCATCTGCTTGACAATTGCCAGCTGAGCTGCACGATTCCTGCCTGTCATCTGCTTGACAATTGCCAGCTGTGCTGCGTAATTCCTGCCTGCTCAGCTGCTTGATTATTGCCAGCTGAGCAGCATGATTCCTCACAGCTGAGTTCCATGATTATTGCCTGCTGACTGTTTGATTCGTGCCTACTCAGCTCTTTGTTTATTGCCTCCAGAGGCACATGATCAGTGTATGATAGCAAACATGATCAGTGCATGATCAGAGCCATTAAGTCACGTGATCACTACATGATAGTCATGTGATCAGTCCATGATCAGTCACGGTATCAGTGCATGATCAGCCACGTGATCAGTGCATGATCAGTCACGTGATCAGTGTATGATCATCCACGTGATCAGTGCATGATCAGCATGTGATCAGTGCATGATCAGACGTGATCAGTGCATGATCAGTCACGTGATCAGTGCATGATAGCCACGTGATCAGTGCATGATCAGTCACGTGATGGGTGCATGATCATTCACGTGACCAGTACATGGTAGCTACGTGATCAGTGCATGATCAGCCACGTGATCAGTGCATGATAGCCACGTGATCAGTGCATGATCAGCCACGTGATCAGTGCATGATCAGCCACGTGATCAGTGCATGATCAGCCACGTGATCAGTGCATGATCAGCCACGTGATCAGTGCATGATAGCCACGTGATCAGTGCATGATCAGACACGTGATCAGTGTATGATCAGCCACGTGATCAGTGCATGATAGCCACGTGATCAGTGCATGATCAGTCACGTGATCAGTGTATGATCAGCCACGTGAACAGTGCATGCTCAGTCACGTGATCAGGGCCTGCTGAGCTGCGTGATTACTGTCTGCTCATCTGCTTGACAATTGCCAGCTGAGCTGCACGATTCCTGCCTGTCATCTGCTTGACAATTGCCAGCTGTGCTGCGTAATTCCTGCCTGCTCAGCTGCTTGATTATTGCCAGCTGAGCAGCATGATTCCTCACAGCTGAGTTCCATGATTATTGCCTGCTGACTGTTTGATTCGTGCCTACTCAGCTCTTTGTTTATTGCCTCCAGAGGCACATGATCAGTGTATGATAGCAAACATGATCAGCGCATGATCAGTCACATGATCAGCGCCATTAAGTCACGTGATCACTACATGATAGTCATGTGATCAGTCCATGCTCAGTCACGGTATCAGTGCATGATCAGCCACGTGATCAGTGCATGATCTGTCACATGATTAGTGTATGATCATCCACGTGATCAGTGCATGGGCAGTCATGTGATCAGTGCATGATATAGACGTGATCAGTGCATGATCAGTCTCGTGATCAGTGCATGATAGCCACGTGATCAGTGCATGATCAGTCACCTGATGGGTGTATGATCATTCACGTGACCTGTACATGGTAGCTACATGATCATTGCATGATCAGCCACGTGAGTAGTGCATGATAGCCACGTGATCAGTGCATGATCAGTCACGTGATCAGTGCATGATCAGTCATGTGACCAGTACATGGTAGCTGCGTGATCATGCATGATCAGCCACGTGTGCAGTGCATGATAGCCACGTGATCAGTGCATGATCAGTCACGTGATCAGTGCATGATCAGTCACGTGATCAGTGCATGATCAGCCACGTGATCAGTGCATGATCAGCCACGTGATCAGTGTATGATCAGCCACGTGATCAGTGCATGATAGCCACGTGATCAGTGCATGATCAGTCACGTGATCAGTGCATGATCAGTCACGTGATCAGTGCATGATCAGCCACGTGATCAGTGCATGATCAGCCACGTGATCAGTGCATGATCAATTACGTGATCAGTGCATGATCAGTCACGTGACCAGTACATGGTAGCTACGTGATCATTGCATGATCAGCCACGTGATCAGTGCATGATAGCCACGTGATCAGTGCATGATAGCCACGTGATCAGTGCATGATCAGTCACGTGATAGTGTGTGATCAGCCACGTGATCAGTGCATGATATCCACGTGATCAGTGCATGATAGCCACGTGATCAGTGCATGATAGCCACGTGATCAGTGCATGATCAGTCACGTGATCAGTGTGTGATCAGCCACGTGATCAGTGCATGATCAGTCACGTGATCAGTGCATGATCAATTACGTGATCAGTGCATGATCAGCCACGTGATCAGTGCATGATTGCTACGTGATCAGTGCATGATCAGCCACGTGAGCAGTGCATGATAGCCACGTGATCAGTGCATGATCAGCCACGTGATCAGTGCATGATCAGTCACGTGATCAGTGCATGATCAGTCACGTGATCAGTGCATGATCAGTCACGTGATCAGTGCATGATCAGCCACGTGATCAGTGCATGATCAGTCACGTGATCAGTATATGGTAGCTACGTGATCAGTGCATGATCAGCCACGTGATCAGTGCATGATAGCCACGTGATCAGTGCATGATCAGTCACGTGATCAGTGTATGATCAGCCACGTGATCAGTGCATGAGTGCCACGTGATCAGTGCATGATCAGTCACGTGATCAGTGCATGATCAGCCACGTGATCAGTGCATGATCAGTCACGTGATCAGTGCATGATCAGCCACGTGATCAGTGCATGATCAGCCACGTGATCAGTGCATGATAGCCACGTGATCAGTGCATGATCAGTCACGTGATCAGTGCATGATCAGTCACGTGATCAGTGCATGATCAGTCACGTGATCAGTGCATGATCAGTCACGTGATCAGTGCATGATAGCTACGTGATCAGTGCATGATCAGCCACGTGATCAGTGCATGATAGCCACGTGATCAGTGCATGATCAGCCACGTGATCAGTGCATGATCAGCCACGTGATCAGTGCATGATCAGCCACGTGATCAGTGCATGATCAGTCACGTGATCAGTGCATGATCAGTCACGTGATCAGTACATGGTAGCTACGTGATCATTGCATGATCAGCCACGTGATCAGTGCATGATAGCCACGTGATCAGTGCATGATCAGTCACGTGATCAGTGCATGATCATCCACGTGATCAGTGCATGATCAGTCATGTGATCAGTGCATGATATAGACGTGATCAGTGCATGATCAGTCACGTGATCAGTGCATGATCAGCCACGTGATCAGTGCATGATAGCCACGTGATCAGTGCATGATAGCCACGTGATCAGTGCATGATCAGTCACGTGATCAGTGCATGATCAGCCACGTGATCAGTGCATGATAGCCACGTGATCAGTGCATGATCAGTCACGTGATCAGTGCATGATCAGTCACGTGATCAGTGCATGATCAGCCACGTGATCAGTGCATGATCAGTCACGTGATCAGTGCATGATCAGTCACGTGATCAGTGCATGATCAGTCACGTGATCAGTGCATGATCAGCCACGTGATCAGTGCATGATAGCCACGTGATCAGTGCATGATCAGTCACGTGATCAGTGCATGATCAGTCACGTGATCAGTGCATGATCAGCCACGTGATCAGTGCATGATCAGCCACGTGATCAGTGCATGATCAGCCACGTGATCAGTGCATGATCAGCCACGTGATCAGTGCATGATCAGTCACGTGATCAGTGCATGATCAGCCACGTGATCAGTGCATGTCAGTCATGTGATCAGTGCATGATAGCCCGTGATCAGTGCATGATCAGTCCCGTGATCAGTGCATGATCAGCCACGTGATCAGTGCATGATAGCCACGTGATCAGTGCATGATCAGCCACGTGATCAGTGCATGATCAGCCACGTGATCAGTGCATGACAACACGTGATCATGCATCATCAACACGTCAGTGCATGATAGCCACGTGATCAGTGCATGATCAGTCACGTGATCAGTGTATGATCAGCCACGTGAACAGTGCATGCTCAGTCACGTGATCAGGGCCTGCTGAGCTGCGTGATTACTGTCTGCTCATCTGCTTGACAATTGCCAGCTGAGCTGCACGATTCCTGCCTGTCATCTGCTTGACAATTGCCAGCTGTGCTGCATAATTCCTGCCTGCTCAGCTGCTTGATTATTGCCAGCTGAGCAGCATGATTCCTCACAGCTGAGTTCCATGATTATTGCCTGCTGACTGATTCGTGCCTACTCAGCTCTTTGTTCATTGCCTCCAGAGGCACATGATCAGTGTATGATAGCAAACATGATCAGTGCATGATCAGTCACATGATCAGTGCATGATAAGCCACGTGATCAGTGCATGATCAGTCACGTGATCAGTGCATGATCAGCACGTGATCAGTGCATGATCAGCCACGTGATCAGTGCATGATCAGTCACGTGATCAGTGCATGATCAGTCACGTGATCAGTGCATGATCAGCCACGTGATCAGTGCATGATCAATCACGTGATCAGTGCATGATCAGTCACGTGATCAGTGCATGAAGCCACGTGATCAGTGCATGATCAGCCACGTGATCAGTGCATGATCAGTCACGTGATCAGTGCATGATCAGTCACGTGATCAGTGCATGATCAGCCACGTGATCAGTGCATGATCAGCCACGTGATCAGTGCATGATCAGTCACGTGATCAGTGCATGATCAGCTACGTGATCAGTGCATGATCAGCCACGTGATCAGTGCATGATAGCCACGTGATCAGTGCATGATAGCCACGTGATCAGTGCATGATCAGTCACGTGATACGTGTGTGATCAGCCACGTGATCAGTGCATGATATCCACGTGATCAGTGCATGATAGCCACGTGATCAGTGCATGATAGCCACGTGATCAGTGCATGATCAGTCACGTGATAGTGTGTGATCAGCCACGTGATCAGTGCATGATGAGCCACGTGATCAGTGCATGATCAATTACGTGATCAGTGCATGATCAGTCACGTGACCAGTACATGGTTGCTACGTGATCATTGCATGATCAGCCACGTGAGCAGTGCATGATAGCCACGTGATCAGTGCATGATCAGTCACGTGATCAGTGCATGATCAGTCACGTGATCAGTGCATGATCATTTACGTGATCTGTGCATGATCAGTCACGTGACCAGTATATGGTAGCTACGTGATCATTGCATGATCAGCCACGTGAGCAGTGCATGATAGCCACGTGATGTGTGCATGATCAGTTACGTGAGCAGTGTATGATCAGCCACGTGATCAGTGCATGAGTGCCACGTGATCAGTGCATGATCAGTCACGTGACAGTGTGTGATCAGCCACGTGATCAGTGCATGATCAGTCACGTGATCAGTGCATGATCAGCCACGTGATCAGTGCATGATCAGCCACGTGATCAGTGCATGATAGCCACGTGATCAGTGCATGATCAGTCACGTGATCAGTGCATGATCAGCCACGTGATCAGTGCATGATCAGTCACGTGATCAGTGCATGATCAGTCACGTGATCAGTGCATGATAGCCACGTGATCAGTGCATGATCAGCCACGTGATCAGTCATGATAGCCACGTGATCAGTGCATGATAGCCACGTGATCAGTGCATGATCAGTCACGTGATCAGTGCATGATCAGCCACGTGATCAGTGCATGATCAGCCACGTGATCAGTATGATCAGCCACGTGATCAGTGCATGATAGCCACGTGATCAGTGCATGATCAGTCACGTGATCAGTGCATGATCAGTCACGTGATCAGTGCATGATCAGTCACGTGATCAGTGCATGATCAATTACGTGATCAGTGCATGATCAGTCACGTGATCAGTACATGGTAGCTACATGATCAGTGCATGATCAGCCACGTGATCAGTGCATGATAGCCACGTGATCAGTGCATGATCAGTCACGTGATCAGTGCATGATCAGTCACGTGATCAGTGCATGATCAGTCACGTGATCAGTGCATGATAGCCACGTGATCAGTGCATGATCAGTCACGTGATCAGTGCATGATCAGCCACGTGATCAGTGCATGGTCAGACACGTGATCAGTGCATGATCAGCCACGTGATCAGTGCATGATATCCACGTGATCAGTGCATGATCAGTCACGTGATCAGTGTATGATCAGCCACGTGAACAGTGCATGCTCAGTCACGTGATCAGGGCCTGCTGAGCTGCGTGATTACTGTCTGCTCATCTGCTTGACAATTGCCAGCTGAGCTGCATGATTCCTGCCTGTCATCTGCTTGACAATTGCCAGCTGTGCTGCGTAATTCCTGCCTGCTCAGCTGCTTGATTATTGCCAGCTGAGCAGCATGATTCCTCACAGCTGAGTTCCATGATTAGTGCCTGCTGACTGTTTGATTCGTGCCTACTCAGCTCTTTGTTTATTGCCTCCAGAGGCACATGATCAGTGTATGATAGCAAACATGATCAGTGCATGATCAGTCACATGATCAGTGCCATTAAGTCACGTGATCACTACATGATAGTCATGTGATCAGTCCATGCTCAGTCACGGTATCAGTGCATGATCAGCCACGTGATCAGTGCATGATCAGCCACGTGATCAGTGCATGATAGCACGTGATCAGTGCATGATCAGTCACGTGATCAGTGCATGATAGCTACGTGATCAGTGCATGATCAGTCACGTGATCAGTGCATGATCAGCACGTGATCAGTGCATGATCAGTCACGTGATCAGTACATGATCAGTCACGTGAACAGTGCATGATCATTTACGTGATCTGTGCATGATCAGTCACGTGACCAGTATATGGTAGCTACGTGATCATTCCATGACAGCCACGTGAGCAGTGCATGATAGCCACGTGATGTGTGCATGATGAGTTACGTGAGCAGAGTATGATCAGCCACGTGATCAGTGCATGAGTGCCACGTGATCAGTGCATGATATGTCACGTGACAGGTGTGTGATCAGCCACGTGAACAGTGCATGTTCAGCCACGTGATCAGTGCATGATAGCCACGTGATCAGTGCATGATCAGTTACGTGAGCAGTGTATGATCAGCCACGTGATCAGTGCATGGTCAGACACGTGAACAGTGTATGATCAGCCACGTGATCAGTGCATGATATCCAAGTGATCAGTGCATGATCAATCACGTGATCAGTGTATGATCAGCCACGTGAACAGTGCATGCTCAGTCACGTGATCAGGGCCTGCTGAGCTGCGTGATTACTGTCTGCTCATCTGCTTGACAATTGCCAGCTGAGCTGCACGATTCCTGCCTGTCATCTGCTTGACAATTGCCAGCTGTGCTGCGTAATTCCTGCCTGCTCAGCTGCTTGATTATTGCCAGCTGAGCAGCATGATTCCTCACAGCTGAGTTCCATGATTATTGCCTGCTGACTTTTGATTCGTGCCTACTCAGCTCTTTGTTTATTGCCTCCAGAGGCACATGATCAGTGTATGATAGCAAACATGATCAGCGCATGATCAGTCACATGATCAGCGCCATTAAGTCACGTGATCACTACATGATAGTCATGTGATCAGTCCATGCTCAGTCACGGTATCAGTGCATGATCAGCCACGTGATCAGTGCATGATCAGCCACGTGATCAGTGCATGATAGCCACGTGATCAGTGCATGATCAGTCACGTGATCAGTGCATGATCAGGCACGTGATCAGTGCATGATCAGTCACGTGATCAGTGCATGATCAGCCACGTGATCAGTGCATGATCAGTCACGTGATCAGTGCATGATATAGACGTGATCAGTGCATGATCAGCCACGTGATCAGTGCATGATAGCCACGTGATCAGTGCATGATCAGTCACGTGATCAGTGCATGATCAGTCACGTGACCAGTACATGGTAGCTACGTGATCAGTGCATGATCAGCCACGTGAGCAGTGCATGATAGCCACGTGATCAGTGCATGATCAGTCACGTGATAGTGTGTGATCAGCCACGTGATCAGTGCATGATATCCACGTGATCAGTGCATGATAGCCACGTGATCAGTGCATGATCAGTCACGTGATCAGTGCATGATCAGTCACGTGATCAGTGTGTGATCAGCCACGTGATCAGTGCATGATGAGCCACGTGATCAGTGCATGATCAATTACGTGATCAGTGCATGATCAGTCACGTGACCAGTACATGGTAGCTACGTGATCATTGCATGATCAGCCACGTGATCAGTGCATGATAGCCACGTGATCAGTGCATGATCAGTCACGTGATCAGTGCATGATCAGTCACGTGATCAGTGCATGATAGCTACGTGATCAGTGCATGATCAGCCACGTGATCAGTGCATGATAGCCACGTGATCAGTGCATGATCAGCCACGTGATCAGTGCATGATCAGTCACGTGATCAGTGCATGATCAGCCACGTGATCAGTGCATGATCAGCCACGTGATCAGTGCATGATCAGCCACGTGATCAGTGCATGATAGCCACGTGATCAGTGCATGATCAGTCACGTGATCAGTGCATGATCAGTCACGTGATCAGTGCATGATCAGCCACGTGATCAGTGCATGATCAGCCACGTGATCAGTGCATGATCAATTACGTGATCAGTGCATGATCAGTCACGTGATCAGTGCATGATAGCTACGTGATCAGTGCATGATCAGCCACGTGATCAGTGCATGATCAGCCACGTGATCAGTGCATGATCAGTCACGTGATCAGTGCATGATCAGTCACGTGATCAGTGCATGATCATTTACGTGATCAGTGCATGATAGCCACGTGATCAGTGCATGATAGCCACGTGATCAGTGCATGATCAGTCACGTGATCAGTGCATGATCAGCCACGTGATCAGTGCATGATCAGCCACGTGATCAGTGCATGATCAGTCACGTGATCAGTGCATGATCAGTCACGTGATCAGTGCATGATCAGCCACGTGATCAGTGCATGATCAGCCACGTGATCAGTGCATGATCAGCCACGTGATCAGTGCATGATCAGTCACGTGATCAGTGCATGATCAGCCACGTGATCAGTGCATGATCAGACACGTGATCAGTGCATGATCAGCCACGTGATCAGTGCATGATATCCACGTGATCAGTGCATGATCAGTCACGTGATCAGTGCATGATCAGCCACGTGATCAGTGCATGCTCAGTCACGTGATCAGTGCATGATGAGCTGCGTGATTCCTGCCTGTCATCTGCTTGACAATTGCCAGCTGTGCTGCGTAATTCCTGCCTGCTCAGCTGCTTGATTATTGCCAGCTGAGCAGCATGATTCCTCACAGCTGAGTTCCATGATTATTGCCTGCTGACTTATGATTCGTGCCTACTCAGCTCTTTGTTTATTGCCTCCAGAGGCACATGATCAGTGTATGATAGCAAACATGATCAGCGCATGATCAGTCACATGATCAGTGCCATTAAGTCACGTGATCAGTGCATGATAGTCATGTGATCAGTCCATGCTCAGTCACGGTATCAGTGCATGATCAGCCACGTGATCAGTGCATGATCAGTCACGTGATCAGTGTATGATCATCCACGTGATCAGTGCATGGGCAGTCATGTGATCAGTGCATGATATAGACGTGATCAGTGCATGATCAGTCACGTGATCAGTGCATGATCAGCCACGTGATCAGTGCATGATCAGTCACGTGATCAGTGCATGATCAGTCACGTGATCAGTGCATGATCAGTCACGTGATCAGTGCATGATCAGCCACGTGATCAGTGCATGATAGCCACGTGATCAGTGCATGATCAGTCACGTGATCAGTGCATGATCAGCCATGTGATCAGTGCATGATCAGGCACGTGATCAGTGCATGATCAGCCACGTGATCAGTGCATGATAGCCACGTGATCAGTGCATGATCAGTCACGTGATCAGTGCATGATCAGTCACGTGATCAGTGCATGATCAGCCACGTGATCAGTGCATGATCAGCCACGTGATCAGTGCATGATCAGCCACGTGATCAGTGCATGATCAGTTACGTGAGCAGTGTATGATCAGCCACGTGATCAGTGCATGGTCAGACACGTGAACAGTGTATGATCAGCCACGTGATCAGTGCATGATATCCAAGTGATCAGTGCATGATCAATCACGTGATCAGTGTATGATCAGCCACGTGAACAGTGCATGCTCAGTCACGTGATCAGGGCCTGCTGAGCTGCGTGATTACTGTCTGCTCATCTGCTTGACAATTGCCAGCTGAGCTGCACGATTCCTGCCTGTCATCTGCTTGACAATTGCCAGCTGTGCTGCGTAATTCCTGCCTGCTCAGCTGCTTGATTATTGCCAGCTGAGCAGCATGATTCCTCACAGCTGAGTTCCATGATTATTGCCTGCTGACTTATGATTCGTGCCTACTCAGCTCTTTGTTTATTGCCTCCAGAGGCACATGATCAGTGTATGATAGCAAACATGATCAGTGCATGATCAGTCACATGATCAGCGCCATTAAGTCACGTGATCACTACATGATAGTCATGTGATCAGTCCATGCTCAGTCACGGTATCAGTGCATGATCAGCCACGTGATCAGTGCATGATCTGTCACATGATTAGTGTATGATCATCCACGTGATCAGTGCATGTGCAGTCATGTGATCAGTGCATGATATAGACGTGATCAGTGCATGATCAGTCACGTGATCAGTGCATGATCAGTCACTGATCAGTGCATGATCAGTCACGTGATCAGTGCATGATCAGCCACGTGATCAGTGCATGATAGCCACGTGATCAGTGCATGATCAGTCACGTGATAGTGTGTGATCAGCCACGTGATCAGTGCATGATATCCACGTGATCAGTGCATGATAGCCACGTGATCAGTGCATGATCAGTCACGTGATCAGTGCATGATCAGTCACGTGATACGTGTGATCAGCCACGTGATCAGTGCATGATGAGCCACGTGATCAGTGCATGATCAATTACGTGATCAGTGCATGATCAGTCACGTGACCAGTACATGGTAGCTACGTGATCATTGCATGATCAGCCACGTGATCAGTGCATGATAGCCACGTGATCAGTGCATGATCAGTCATGTGATCAGTGTGTGATCAGCCACGTGATCAGTGCATGATCAGCCACGTGATCAGTGCATGATAGCCACGTGATCAGTGCATGATAGCCACGTGATCAGTGCATGATCAGTCACGTGATCAGTGTGATCAGCCACGTGATCAGTGCATGATCATCACGTGATCAGTGCATGATCAGTTACGTGAGCAGTGTATGATCAGCCACGTGATCAGTGCATGGTCAGACACGTGAACAGTGTATGATCAGCCACGTGATCAGTGCATGATATCCAAGTGATCAGTGCATGATCAATCACGTGATCAGTGTATGATCAGCCACGTGAACAGTGCATGCTCAGTCACGTGATCAGGGCCTGCTGAGCTGCGTGATTACTGTCTGCTCATCTGCTTGACAATTGCCAGCTGAGCTGCACGATTCCTGCCTGTCATCTGCTTGACAATTGCCAGCTGTGCTGCGTAATTCCTGCCTGCTCAGCTGCTTGATTATTGCCAGCTGAGCAGCATGATTCCTCACAGCTGAGTTCCATGATTATTGCCTGCTGACTTTTGATTCGTGCCTACTCAGCTCTTTGTTTATTGCCTCCAGAGGCACATGATCAGTGTATGATAGCAAACATGATCAGCGCATGATCAGTCACATGATCAGCGCCATTAAGTCACGTGATCACTACATGATAGTCATGTGATCAGTCCATGCTCAGTCACGGTATCAGTGCATGATCAGCCACGTGATCAGTGCATGATCTGTCACATGATTAGTGTATGATCATCCACGTGATCAGTGCATGGGCAGTCATGTGATCAGTGCATGATATAGACGTGATCAGTGCATGATCAGTCACGTGATCAGTGCATGATCAGTCACTGATCAGTGCATGATCAGTCACGTGATCAGTGCATGATAGCCACGTGATCAGTGCATGATAGCCACGTGATCAGTGCATGATCAGTCACGTGATAGTGCATGATCAGCCACGTGATCAGTGCATGATATCCACGTGATCAGTGCATGATAGCCACGTGATCAGTGCATGATCAGTCACGTGATCAGTGCATGATCAGTCACGTGATCGTGTGATCAGCCACGTGATCAGTGCATGATGATCCACGTGATCAGTGCATGATCAGCCACGTGATCAGTGCATGATCAGTCACGTGATCAGTACATGGTAGCTACGTGATCAGTGCATGATCAGCCACGTGATCAGTGCATGATAGCCACGTGATCAGTGCATGATCAGTCACGTGATCAGTGCATGATCAGCCACGTGATCAGTGCATGATCAGCCACGTGATCAGTGCATGATCAGCCACGTGATCAGTGCATGATAGCCACGTGATCAGTGCATGATCAGTCACGTGATCAGTGTGATCAGCCACGTGATCAGTGCATGATCAATTACGTGATCAGTGCATGATCAGTCACGTGACCAGTACATGGTAGCTACGTGATCAGTGCATGATCAGCCACGTGATCAGTGCATGATAGCCACGTGATCAGTGCATGATCAGTCACGTGATCAGTGCATGATCAGTCACGTGATCAGTGCATGATCAGTCACGTGATCAGTGCATGATCAGTCACGTGATCAGTGCATGTAGCTACGTGATCAGTGCATGATCAGCCACGTGATCAGTGCATGATAGCCACGTGATCAGTGCATGATCAGTTACGTGAGCAGTGTATGATCAGCCACGTGATCAGTGCATGATCAGTCACGTGATCAGTGCATGATCAGTCACGTGATCAGTGCATGATCATTCACGTGATCAGTGCATGATCAGCCACGTGATCAGTGCATGATAGCCACGTGATCAGTGCATGATCAGTCACGTGATCAGTGCATGATCAGCCACGTGATCAGTGCATGATCAGCCACGTGATCAGTGCATGATCAGTCACGTGATCAGTGCATGATCAGTCACGTGATCAGTGCATGATCAGCCACGTGATCAGTGCATGATCAGCCACGTGATCAGTGCATGATCATCACGTGATCAGTGCATGATCAGTTACGTGATCAGTGTATGATCAGCCACGTGATCAGTGCATGATCAGACACGTGATCAGTGCATGATCAGCCACGTGATCAGTGCATGATATCCACGTGATCAGTGCATGATCAGTCACGTGATCAGTGTATGATCAGCCACGTGATCAGTGCATGCTCAGTCACGTGATCAGTGCCTGATGAGCTGCGTGATTCCTGCCTGTCATCTGCTTGACAATTGCCAGCTGTGCTGTGTAATTCCTGCCTGCTCAGCTGCTTGATTATTGCCAGCTGAGCAGCATGATTCCTCACAGCTGAGTTCCATGATTATTGACTGCTGACTTATGATTTGTGCCTACTCAGCTCTTTGTTTATTGCCTCCAGAGGCACATGATCAGTGTATGATAGCAAACATGATCAGCGCATGATCAGTCACATGATCAGCGCCATTAAGTCACGTGATCACTACATGATAGTCATGTGATCAGTCCATGCTCAGTCACGGTATCAGTGCATGATCAGCCACGTGATCAGTGCATGATCAGTCACATGATCAGTGTATGATCATCCACGTGATCAGTGCATGGGCAGTCATGTGATCAGTGCATGATATAGACGTGATCAGTGCATGATCAGTCACGTGATCAGTGCATGATCAGTCACGTGATCAGTGCATGATCAGTCACGTGATCAGTGCATGATCAGTCACGTGATCAGTGCATGATCAGTCACGTGATCAGTGCATGATCAGCCACGTGATCAGTGCATGATAGCCACGTGATCAGTGCATGATCAGTCACGTGATCAGTGCATGATCAGCCACGTGATCAGTGCATGATCAGTCACGTGATCAGTGCATGATCAGCCACGTGATCAGTGCATGATAGCCACGTGATCAGTGCATGATCAGTCACGTGATCAGTGCATGATCAGTCACGTGATCAGTGCATGATCAGCCACGTGATCAGTGCATGATCAGCCACGTGATCAGTGCATGATCAGCCACGTGATCAGTGCATGATCAGTTACGTGAGCAGTGTATGATCAGCCACGTGATCAGTGCATGGTCAGACACGTGAACAGTGTATGATCAGCCACGTGATCAGTGCATGATATCCAAGTGATCAGTGCATGATCAATCACGTGATCAGTGTATGATCAGCCACGTGAACAGTGCATGCTCAGTCACGTGATCAGGGCCTGCTGAGCTGCGTGATTACTGTCTGCTCATCTGCTTGACAATTGCCAGCTGAGCTGCACGATTCCTGCCTGTCATCTGCTTGACAATTGCCAGCTGTGCTGCGTAATTCCTGCCTGCTCAGCTGCTTGATTATTGCCAGCTGAGCAGCATGATTCCTCACAGCTGAGTTCCATGATTATTGCCTGCTGACTTATGATTCGTGCCTACTCAGCTCTTTGTTTATTGCCTCCAGAGGCACATGATCAGTGTATGATAGCAAACATGATCAGTGCATGATCAGTCACATGATCAGCGCCATTAAGTCACGTGATCACTACATGATAGTCATGTGATCAGTCCATGCTCAGTCACGGTATCAGTGCATGATCAGCCACGTGATCAGTGCATGATCTGTCACATGATTAGTGTATGATCATCCACGTGATCAGTGCATGTGCAGTCATGTGATCAGTGCATGATATAGACGTGATCAGTGCATGATCAGTTACGTGATCAGTGCATGATCAGTCACGTGATCAGTGCATGATCAGTCACGTGATCAGTGCATGATCAGCCACGTGATCAGTGCATGATAGCCACGTGATCAGTGCATGATCAGTCACGTGATAGTGTGTGATCAGCCACGTGATCAGTGCATGATATCCACGTGATCAGTGCATGATAGCCACGTGATCAGTGCATGATCAGTCACGTGATCAGTGCATGATCAGTCACGTGATACGTGTGATCAGCCACGTGATCAGTGCATGATGAGCCACGTGATCAGTGCATGATCAATTACGTGATCAGTGCATGATCAGTCACGTGACCAGTACATGGTAGCTACGTGATCATTGCATGATCAGCCACGTGATCAGTGCATGATAGCCACGTGATCAGTGCATGATCAGTCATGTGATCAGTGTGTGATCAGCCACGTGATCAGTGCATGATCATCCACGTGATCAGTGCATGATAGCCACGTGATCAGTGCATGATAGCCACGTGATCAGTGCATGATCAGTCACGTGATCATGTGTGATCAGCCACGTGATCAGTGCATGATCATCACGTGATCAGTGCATGATCAGTTACGTGAGCAGTGTATGATCAGCCACGTGATCAGTGCATGGTCAGACACGTGAACAGTGTATGATCAGCCACGTGATCAGTGCATGATATCCAAGTGATCAGTGCATGATCAATCACGTGATCAGTGTATGATCAGCCACGTGAACAGTGCATGCTCAGTCACGTGATCAGGGCCTGCTGAGCTGCGTGATTACTGTCTGCTCATCTGCTTGACAATTGCCAGCTGAGCTGCACGATTCCTGCCTGTCATCTGCTTGACAATTGCCAGCTGTGCTGCGTAATTCCTGCCTGCTCAGCTGCTTGATTATTGCCAGCTGAGCAGCATGATTCCTCACAGCTGAGTTCCATGATTATTGCCTGCTGACTGTTTGATTCGTGCCTACTCAGCTCTTTGTTTATTGCCTCCAGAGGCACATGATCAGTGTATGATAGCAAACATGATCAGCGCATGATCAGTCACATGATCAGCGCCATTAAGTCACGTGATCACTACATGATAGTCATGTGATCAGTCCATGCTCAGTCACGGTATCAGTGCATGATCAGCCACGTGATCAGTGCATGATCTGTCACATGATTAGTGTATGATCATCCACGTGATCAGTGCATGGGCAGTCATGTGATCAGTGCATGATATAGACGTGATCAGTGCATGATCAGTCACGTGATCAGTGCATGATCAGTCACTGATCAGTGCATGATCAGTCACGTGATCAGTGCATGATAGCCACGTGATCAGTGCATGATAGCCACGTGATCAGTGCATGATCAGTCACGTGATAGTGCATGATCAGCCACGTGATCAGTGCATGATATCCACGTGATCAGTGCATGATAGCCACGTGATCAGTGCATGATCAGTCACGTGATCAGTGCATGATCAGTCACGTGATCAGTGTGATCAGCCACGTGATCAGTGCATGATGATCCACGTGATCAGTGCATGATCAATCACGTGATCAGTGCATGATCAGTCACGTGATCAGTACATGGTAGCTACGTGATCAGTGCATGATCAGCCACGTGATCAGTGCATGATAGCCACGTGATCAGTGCATGATCAGTCACGTGATCAGTGCATGATCAGCCACGTGATCAGTGCATGATCAGCCACGTGATCAGTGCATGATCAGCCACGTGATCAGTGCATGATAGCCACGTGATCAGTGCATGATCAGTCACGTGATCAGTGCATGATCAGCCACGTGATCAGTGCATGATCAATTACGTGATCAGTGCATGATCAGTCACGTGACCAGTACATGGTAGCTACGTGATCATTGCATGATCAGCCACGTGATCAGTGCATGATAGCCACGTGATCAGTGCATGATCAGTCACGTGATCAGTGCATGATCAGTCACGTGATCAGTGCATGATCAGCCACGTGATCAGTGCATGATCAGTCACGTGATCAGTGCATGGTAGCTACGTGATCAGTGCATGATCAGCCACGTGATCAGTGCATGATAGCCACGTGATCAGTGCATGATCAGTTACGTGAGCAGTGTATGATCAGCCACGTGATCAGTGCATGATCAGTCACGTGATCAGTGCATGATCAGTCACGTGATCAGTGCATGATCATTCACGTGATCAGTGCATGATCAGCCACGTGATCAGTGCATGATAGCCACGTGATCAGTGCATGATCAGTCACGTGATCAGTGCATGATCAGCCACGTGATCAGTGCATGATCAGCCACGTGATCAGTGCATGATCAGTCACGTGATCAGTGCATGATCAGTCACGTGATCAGTGCATGATCAGCCACGTGATCAGTGCATGATCAGCCACGTGATCAGTGCATGATCATTACGTGATCAGTGCATGATCAGTTACGTGATCAGTGTATGATCAGCCACGTGATCAGTGCATGATCAGACACGTGATCAGTGCATGATCAGCCACGTGATCAGTGCATGATATCCACGTGATCAGTGCATGATCAGTCACGTGATCAGTGCATGATCAGCCACGTGATCAGTGCATGCTCAGTCACGTGATCAGTGCATGATGAGCTGCGTGATTCCTGCCTGTCATCTGCTTGACAATTGCCAGCTGTGCTGTGTAATTCCTGCCTGCTCAGCTGCTTGATTATTGCCAGCTGAGCAGCATGATTCCTCACAGCTGAGTTCCATGATTATTGCCTGCTGACTTATGATTCGTGCCTACTCAGCTCTTTGTTTATTGCCTCCAGAGGCACATGATCAGTGTATGATAGCAAACATGATCAGTGCATGATCAGTCACATGATCAGTGCCATTAAGTCACGTGATCACTACATGATAGTCATGTGATCAGTCCATGCTCAGTCACGGTATCAGTGCATGATCAGCCACGTGATCAGTGCATGATCAGTCACGTGATCAGTGTATGATCATCCACGTGATCAGTGCATGGGCAGTCATGTGATCAGTGCATGATATAGACGTGATCAGTGCATGATCAGTCACGTGATCAGTGCATGATCAGCCACGTGATCAGTGCATGATCAGTCACGTGATCAGTGCATGATCAGTCACGTGATCAGTGCATGATCAGTCACGTGATCAGTGCATGATCAGCCACGTGATCAGTGCATGATAGCCACGTGATCAGTGCATGATCAGTCACGTGATCAGTGCATGATCAGCCACGTGATCAGTGCATGATCAGTCACGTGATCAGTGCATGATCAGCCACGTGATCAGTGCATGATAGCCACGTGATCAGTGCATGATCAGTCACGTGATCAGTGCATGATCAGTCACGTGATCAGTGCATGATCAGCCACGTGATCAGTGCATGATCAGCCACGTGATCAGTGCATGATCAGCCACGTGATCAGTGCATGATCAGTTACGTGAGCAGTGTATGATCAGCCACGTGATCAGTGCATGGTCAGACACGTGAACAGTGTATGATCAGCCACGTGATCAGTGCATGATATCCAAGTGATCAGTGCATGATCAATCACGTGATCAGTGTATGATCAGCCACGTGAACAGTGCATGCTCAGTCACGTGATCAGGGCCTGCTGAGCTGCGTGATTACTGTCTGCTCATCTGCTTGACAATTGCCAGCTGAGCTGCACGATTCCTGCCTGTCATCTGCTTGACAATTGCCAGCTGTGCTGCGTAATTCCTGCCTGCTCAGCTGCTTGATTATTGCCAGCTGAGCAGCATGATTCCTCACAGCTGAGTTCCATGATTATTGCCTGCTGACTTATGATTCGTGCCTACTCAGCTCTTTGTTTATTGCCTCCAGAGGCACATGATCAGTGTATGATAGCAAACATGATCAGCGCATGATCAGTCACATGATCAGCGCCATTAAGTCACGTGATCACTACATGATAGTCATGTGATCAGTCCATGCTCAGTCACGGTATCAGTGCATGATCAGCCACGTGATCAGTGCATGATCTGTCACATGATTAGTGTATGATCATCCACGTGATCAGTGCATGTGCAGTCATGTGATCAGTGCATGATATAGACGTGATCAGTGCATGATCAGTCACGTGATCAGTGCATGATCAGTCACGTGATCAGTGCATGATCAGTCACGTGATCAGTGCATGATAGCCACGTGATCAGTGCATGATAGCCACGTGATCAGTGCATGATCAGTCACGTGATAGTGTGTGATCAGCCACGTGATCAGTGCATGATATCCACGTGATCAGTGCATGATAGCCACGTGATCAGTGCATGATCAGTCACGTGATCAGTGCATGATCAGTCACGTGATAGTGTGATCAGCCACGTGATCAGTGCATGATGAGCCACGTGATCAGTGCATGATCAATTACGTGATCAGTGCATGATCAGTCACGTGACAGTGCATGGTAGCTACGTGATCAGTGCATGATCAGCCACGTGATCAGTGCATGATAGCCACGTGATCAGTGCATGATCAGTCATGTGATCAGTGTGTGATCAGCCACGTGATCAGTGCATGATCAGCCACGTGATCAGTGCATGATAGCCACGTGATCAGTGCATGATAGCCACGTGATCAGTGCATGATCAGTCACGTGATCAGTGTGATCAGCCACGTGATCAGTGCATGATCATCACGTGATCAGTGCATGATCAGTTACGTGAGCAGTGTATGATCAGCCACGTGATCAGTGCATGGTCAGACACGTGAACAGTGTATGATCAGCCACGTGATCAGTGCATGATATCCAAGTGATCAGTGCATGATCAATCACGTGATCAGTGTATGATCAGCCACGTGAACAGTGCATGCTCAGTCACGTGATCAGGGCCTGCTGAGCTGCGTGATTACTGTCTGCTCATCTGCTTGACAATTGCCAGCTGAGCTGCACGATTCCTGCCTGTCATCTGCTTGACAATTGCCAGCTGTGCTGCGTAATTCCTGCCTGCTCAGCTGCTTGATTATTGCCAGCTGAGCAGCATGATTCCTCACAGCTGAGTTCCATGATTATTGCCTGCTGACTTTTGATTCGTGCCTACTCAGCTCTTTGTTTATTGCCTCCAGAGGCACATGATCAGTGTATGATAGCAAACATGATCAGCGCATGATCAGTCACATGATCAGCGCCATTAAGTCACGTGATCACTACATGATAGTCATGTGATCAGTCCATGCTCAGTCACGGTATCAGTGCATGATCAGCCACGTGATCAGTGCATGATCTGTCACATGATTAGTGTATGATCATCCACGTGATCAGTGCATGGGCAGTCATGTGATCAGTGCATGATATAGACGTGATCAGTGCATGATCAGTCACGTGATCAGTGCATGATCAGTCACGTGATCAGTGCATGATCAGTCACGTGATCAGTGCATGATCAGCCACGTGATCAGTGCATGATAGCCACGTGATCAGTGCATGATCAGTCACGTGATAGTGCATGATCAGCCACGTGATCAGTGCATGATAGCCACGTGATCAGTGCATGATAGCCACGTGATCAGTGCATGATCAGTCACGTGATCAGTGCATGATCAGTCACGTGATCGTGTGATCAGCCACGTGATCAGTGCATGATCAGCCACGTGATCAGTGCATGATCAATTACGTGATCAGTGCATGATCAGTCACGTGATCAGTGCATGGTAGCTACGTGATCAGTGCATGATCAGCCACGTGATCAGTGCATGATAGCCACGTGATCAGTGCATGATCAGTCACGTGATCAGTGTGTGATCAGCCACGTGATCAGTGCATGATCATCCACGTGATCAGTGCATGATAGCCACGTGATCAGTGCATGATAGCCACGTGATCAGTGCATGATCAGTCACGTGATCAGTGCATGATCAGCCACGTGATCAGTGCATGATCAATTACGTGATCAGTGCATGATCAGTCACGTGATCAGTACATGGTTGCTACGTGATCAGTGCATGATCAGCCACGTGATCAGTGCATGATAGCCACGTGATCAGTGCATGATCAGTCACGTGATCAGTGCATGATCAGTCACGTGATCAGTGCATGATCATTTACGTGATCAGTGCATGATCAGTCACGTGACCAGTATATGATAGCCACGTGATCAGTGCATGACAGCCACGTGATCAGTGCATGATAGCCACGTGATGTGTGCATGATCAGTCACGTGATCAGTGCATGATCAGCCACGTGATCAGTGCATGATAGCCACGTGATCAGTGCATGATCAGTTACGTGAGCAGTGTATGATCAGCCACGTGATCAGTGCATGGTCAGACACGTGAACAGTGTATGATCAGCCACGTGATCAGTGCATGATATCCAAGTGATCAGTGCATGATCATCACGTGATCAGTGTATGATCAGCCACGTGAACAGTGCATGCTCAGTCACGTGATCTGGGCCTGCTGAGCTGCGTGATTACTGTCTGCTCATCTGCTTGACAATTGCCAGCTGAGCTGCACGATTCCTGCCTGTCATCTGCTTGACAATTGCCAGCTGTGCTGCGTAATTCCTGCCTGCTCAGCTGCTTGATTATTGCCAGCTGAGCAGCATGATTCCTCACAGCTGAGTTCCATGATTATTGCCTGCTGACTGATTCGTGCCTACTCAGCTCTTTGTTTATTGCCTCCAGAGGCACATGATCAGTGTATGATAGCAAACATGATCAGCGCATGATCAGTCACATGATCAGCGCCATTAAGTCACGTGATCACTACATGATAGTCATGTGATCAGTCCATGCTCAGTCACGGTATCAGTGCATGATCAGCCACGTGATCAGTGCATGATCAGCCACGTGATCAGTGCATGATAGCCATGTGATCAGTGCATGATCAGTCACGTGATCAGTGCATGATCAGCCAGGTGATCAGTGCATGATCAGTCACCTGATGGGTGTATGATCAGTCACGTGACCAGTACATGGTAGCTACATGATCATTGCATGATCAGCCACGTGAGTAGTGCATGATAGCCACGTGATCAGTGCATGATCAGTCACGTGATCAGTGCATGATCAGCCATGTGATCAGTGCATGATCAGGCACGTGATCAGTGCATGATCAGCCACGTGATCAGTGCATGATAGCCACGTGATCAGTGCATGATCAGTCACGTGATCAGTGCATGATCAGTCACGTGATCAGTGCATGATCAGCCACGTGATCAGTGCATGATCAGCCACGTGATCAGTGCATGATCATCACGTGATCAGTGCATGATCAGTCACGTGATCAGTGCATGATCAGCCACGTGATCAGTGCATGATCAGACACGTGATCAGTGCATGATCAGCCACGTGATCAGTGCATGATATCCACGTGATCAGTGCATGATCAGTCACGTGATCAGTGTATGATCAGCCACGTGAACAGTGCATGCTCAGTCACGTGATCAGGGCCTGATGAGCTGCGTGATTACTGTCTGCTCATCTGCTTGACAATTGCCAGCTGAGCTGCACGATTCCTGCCTGTCATCTGCTTGACAATTGCCACCTGTGCTGCATAATTCCTGCCTGCTCATCTGCTTGATTATTGCCAGCTGAGCAGCATGATTTCTCAGAGCTGAGTTCCATGATTATAGCCTGCTGACTGATTCGTGCCTACTCAGCTCTTTGTTCATTGCCTCCAGAGGCACATGATCAGTGTATGACACCAAACATGATCAGTGCATGATCAGTCACATGATCAGTGCATGATAAGCCACGTGATCAGTGCATGATCAGTATGTGATCAGTGCATGATCAGTCACGTGATCAGTGCATGGTAGCTGTGATCAGTGCATGATCAGCCACGTGATCAGTGCATGATAGCCACGTGATCAGTGCATGATAGCCACGTGATCAGTGCATGATCAGTCACGTGATCAGTGCATGATCAGCCACGTGATCAGTGCATGATAGCCACGTGATCAGTGCATGATAGCCACGTGATCAGTGCATGATCATTCACGTGATCAGTGCATGATCAGTCACGTGATCAGTGTGTGATCAGCCACGTGATCAGTGCATGATCAGCCACGTGATCAGTGCATGATCAGTCACGTGATCAGTGCATGATCAGTCACGTGACCAGTACATGGTAGCTACGTGATCATTGCATGATCAGCCACGTGATCAGTGCATGATAGCCACGTGATCAGTGCATGATCAGCCACGTGATCAGTGCATGATCAGTCACGTGATCAGTGCATGATCAGCCACGTGATCAGTGCATGATAGCCACGTGATCAGTGCATGATAGCCACGTGATCAGTGCATGATCAGCCACGTGATCAGTGCATGATCAGTCACGTGATCAGTGCATGATCAGCCACGTGATCAGTGCATGATCAATTACGTGATCAGTGCATGATCAGTCACGTGATCAGTGCATGATAGCTACGTGATCAGTGCATGATCAGCCACGTGATCAGTGCATGATAGCCACGTGATCAGTGCATGATCAGTCACGTGATCAGTGCATGATAGCTGCATGATCATCATGCATCAGCCACGTGATCAGTGCATGATAGCCACGTGATCAGTGCATGATCAGCCACGTGATCAGTGCATGATCAGTCACGTGATCAGTGCATGATCAGCCACGTGATCAGTGCATGATAGTCACGTGATCAGTGCATGATCAGCCACGTGATCAGTGCATGATAGCCACGTGATCAGTGCATGATCAGTCACGTGATCAGTGCATGATCAGTCACGTGATCAGTGCATGATCAGCCACGTGATCAGTGCATGATCAGCCACGTGATCAGTGCATGATCAGTCACGTGATCAGTGCATGATCAGCCACGTGATCAGTGCATGATCAGTCACGTGATCAGTGCATGATCAGTCACGTGACCAGTACATGGTAGCTACGTGATCAGTGCATGATCAGCCACGTGATCAGTGCATGATAGCCACGTGATCAGTGCATGATCAGTCACGTGATCAGTGCATGATCAGTCATGTGATCAGTGCATGATCAGGCACGTGATCAGTGCATGATCAGCCACGTGATCAGTGCATGATAGCCACGTGATCAGTGCATGATCAGTCACGTGATCAGTGCATGATCAGTCACGTGATCAGTGCATGATCAGTCACGTGATCAGTGCATGATCAGCCACGTGATCAGTGCATGATCAGTCACGTGATCAGTGCATGGTAGCTACGTGATCATTGCATGATCAGCCACGTGATCAGTGCATGATAGCCACGTGATCAGTGCATGATCAGTCACGTGATCAGTGCATGATCAGTCACGTGATCAGTGCATGATCAGTCACGTGATCAGTGCATGATCAATCACGTGATCAGTGCATGATCAGTCACGTGATCAGTACATGGTAGCTACGTGATCATTGCATGATCAGCCACGTGATCAGTGCATGATAGCCACGTGATCAGTGCATGATCAGTCACATGATCAGTGCATGATCATCCACGTGATCAGTGCATGATCAGTCATGTGATCAGTGCATGATGTAGACGTGATCAGTGCATGATCAGTCACGTGATCAGTGCATGATCAGCCACGTGATCAGTGCATGATCAGCCACGTGATCAGTGCATGATAGCCAGTGATCAGTGCATGATCAGTCACGTGATCAGTGCATGATCAGCCACGTGATCAGTGCATGATAGCCACGTGATCAGTGCATGATCAGTCACGTGATCAGTGCATGATCAGTCACGTGATCAGTGCATGATCAGCCACGTGATCAGTGCATGATCAGCCACGTGATCAGTGCATGATCAGTCACGTGATCAGTGCATGATCAGTCACGTGATCAGTGCATGATCAGTCACGTGATCAGTGCATGATCAGCCACGTGATCAGTGCATGATAGCCACGTGATCAGTGCATGATCAGTCACGTGATCAGTGCATGATCAGTCACGTGATCAGTGCATGATCAGCCACGTGATCAGTGCATGATCAGCCACGTGATCAGTGCATGATCAGCCACGTGATCAGTGCATGATCAGCCACGTGATCAGTGCATGATCAGTCACGTGATCAGTACATGATCAGTCACGTGAACAGTGCATGATCATTTACGTGATCTGTGCATGATCAGTCACGTGACCAGTATATGGTAGCTACGTGATCATTCCATGACGAGCCACGTGAGCAGTGCATGATAGCCACGTGATGTGTGCATGATCAGTTACGTGAGCAGAGTATGATCAGCCACGTGATCAGTGCATGAGTGCCACGTGATCAGTGCATGATATGTCACGTGACAGGTGTGTGATCAGCCACGTGAACAGTGCATGTTCAGCCACGTGATCAGTGCATGATAGCCACGTGATCAGTGCATGATCAGTTACGTGAGCAGTGTATGATCAGCCACGTGATCAGTGCATGGTCAGACACGTGAACAGTGTATGATCAGCCACGTGATCAGTGCATGATATCCAAGTGACCAGTGCATGATCAATCACGTGATCAGTGTATGATCAGCCACGTGAACAGTGCATGCTCAGTCACGTGATCTGGGCCTGCTGAGCTGCGTGATTACTGTCTGCTCATCTGCTTGACAATTGCCAGCTGAGCTGCACGATTCCTGCCTGTCATCTGCTTGACAATTGCCAGCTGTGCTGCGTAATTCCTGCCTGCTCAGCTGCTTGATTATTGCCAGCTGAGCAGCATGATTCCTCACACCTGAGTTCCATGATTATTGCCTGCTGACTGTTTGATTCGTGCCTACTCAGCTCTTTGTTTATTGCCTCCAGAGGCACATGATCAGTGTATGATAGCAAACATGATCAGCGCATGATCAGCGCCATTAAGTCACGTGATCACTACATGATAGTCATGTGATCAGTCCATGTTCAGTCACGGTATCAGTGCATGATCAGCCACGTGATCAGTGCATGATCAGCCACGTGATCAGTTCATGATAGCCATGTGATCAGTGCATGATATGTCACGTGATCAGTGCATGATCAGTCAGGTGATCAGTGCATGATCAGCCACGTGATCAGTGCATGATCAGTCACCTGATGGGTGTATGATCAGTCACGTGACCAGTACATGGTAGCTACATGATCATTGCATGATCAGCCACGTGAGTAGTGCATGATAGCCACGTGATCAGTGCATGATCAGTCACGTGATCAGTGCATGATCAGTCATGTGATCAGTGCATGATCAGGCACGTGATCAGTGCATGATCAGCCACGTGATCAGTGCATGATAGCCACGTGATCAGTGCATGATCAGTCACGTGATCAGTGCATGATCAGTCACGTGATCAGTGCATGATCAGCCACGTGATCAGTGCATGATCAGCCACGTGATCAGTGCATGATCAATTACGTGATCAGTGCATGATCAGTCACGTGATCAGTGCATGGTAGCTACGTGATCAGTGCATGATCAGCCACGTGATCAGTGCATGATAGCCACGTGATCAGTGCATGATCAGTCACGTGATCAGTGCATGATCAGTCACGTGATCAGTGCATGATCAGTCACGTGATCAGTGCATGATCAATTACGTGATCAGTGCATGATCAGTCACGTGATCAGTGCATGATAGCTACGTGATCAGTGCATGATCAGCCACGTGATCAGTGCATGATAGCCACGTGATCAGTGCATGATCAGTCACGTGATCAGTGCATGATCATCCACGTGATCAGTGCATGATCAGTCACGTGATCAGTGCATGATATAGACGTGATCAGTGCATGATCAGTCACGTGATCAGTGCATGATCAGCCACGTGATCAGTGCATGATAGCCACGTGATCAGTGCATGATAGCCAGTGATCAGTGCATGATCAGTCACGTGATCAGTGCATGATCAGCCACGTGATCAGTGCATGATAGCCACGTGATCAGTGCATGATCAGTCACGTGATCAGTGCATGATCAGTCACGTGATCAGTGCATGATCAGCCACGTGATCAGTGCATGATCAGTCACGTGATCAGTGCATGATCAGCCACGTGATCAGTGCATGATCAGTCACGTGATCAGTGCATGATCAGCCACGTGATCAGTGCATGATCAGTCACGTGATCAGTGCATGATCAGCCACGTGATCAGTGCATGATCAGTCACGTGATCAGTGCATGATAGCCCGTGATCAGTGCATGATCAGTCACGTGATCAGTGCATGATCAGTCACGTGATCAGTGCATGATAGCCACGTGATCAGTGCATGATCAGCCACGTGATCAGTGCATGATCAGTCACGTGATCAGTGCATGATCAGTCACGTGATCAGTGCATGATCAGCCACGTGATCAGTGCATGATGAGCCACGTGATCAGTGCATGATCAATCGTGATCAGTGCATGATCAGTCACGTGACCAGTACATGGTAGCTACGTGATCATTGCATGATCAGCCACGTGATCAGTGCATGATAGCCACGTGATCAGTGCATGATCAGTCACATGATCAGTGCATGATCATCCACGTGATCAGTGCATGATCAGTCACGTGATCAGTGCATGATATAGACGTGATCAGTGCATGATCAGTCACGTGATCAGTGCATGATCAGCCACGTGATCAGTGCATGATAGCCACGTGATCAGTGCATGATAGCCAGTGATCAGTGCATGATCAGTCACGTGATCAGTGCATGATCAGCCACGTGATCAGTGCATGATAGCCACGTGATCAGTGCATGATCAGTCACGTGATCAGTGCATGATCAGTCACGTGATCAGTGCATGATCAGCCACGTGATCAGTGCATGATCAGCCACGTGATCAGTGCATGATCAGTCACGTGATCAGTGCATGATCAGCCACGTGATCAGTGCATGATCAGTCACGTGATCAGTGCATGATCAGCCACGTGATCAGTGCATGATCAGTCACGTGATCAGTGCATGATAGCCCGTGATCAGTGCATGATCAGTCACGTGATCAGTGCATGATCAGTCACGTGATCAGTGCATGATAGCCACGTGATCAGTGCATGATCAGCCACGTGATCAGTGCATGATAGCCACGTGATCAGTGCATGATCAGCCACGTGATCAGTGCATGATCAGCCACGTGATCAGTGCATGATAGCCACGTGATCAGTGCATGATCAGTCACGTGATCAGTGCATGATCAGTCACGTGATCAGTGCATGATCAGCCACGTGATCAGTGCATGATAGCCACGTGATCAGTGCATGATCAGTCACGTGATCAGTGCATGATCAGTCACGTGACAGTACATGGTAGCTACATGATCAGTGCATGATCAGCCACGTGATCAGTGCATGATAGCCACGTGATCAGTGCATGATCAGTCACGTGATCAGTGCATGATCAGCCACGTGATCAGTGCATGATCAGTCACATGATCAGTGCATGATCATCCACGTGATCAGTGCATGATCAGTCATGTGATCAGTGCATGATCAGACGTGATCAGTGCATGATCAGTACGTGATCAGTGCATGATAGCCACGTGATCAGTGCATGATCAGTCACGTGATCAGTGCATGATCATTCACGTGACAGTGCATGGTAGTACATGATCAGTGCATGATCAGCCACGTGATCAGTGCATGATAGCCACGTGATCAGTGCATGATCAGCCACGTGATCAGTGCATGATCAGTCACGTGATCAGTGCATGATCAGCCACGTGATCAGTGCATGATCAATCGTGATCAGTGCATGATCAGTCACGTGATCAGTGCATGAGCTGCGTGATCAGTGCATGATCAGCCACGTGATCAGTGCATGATAGCCACGTGATCAGTGCATGATCAGTCACGTGATCAGTGCATGATCAGTCACGTGATCAGTACATGGTAGCTACGTGATCATTGCATGATCAGCCACGTGATCAGTGCATGATAGCCACGTGATCAGTGCATGATCAGTCACGTGATCAGTGCATGATCAGTCACGTGATCAGTGCATGGTAGCTGCGTGATCATGCATGATCAGCCACGTGATCAGTGCATGATAGCCACGTGATCAGTGCATGATCAGTCACGTGATCAGTGCATGATCAGTCACGTGATCAGTGCATGATCAGCCACGTGATCAGTGCATGATCAGTCACGTGATCAGTGCATGATCAGTCACGTGATCAGTGCATGATAGCTACGTGATCAGTGCATGATCAGCCACGTGATCAGTGCATGATAGCCACGTGATCAGTGCATGATCAGCCACGTGATCAGTGCATGATCAGTCACGTGATCAGTGCATGATCAGCCACGTGATCAGTGCATGATAGCCACGTGATCAGTGCATGACAATTACGTGATCAGTGCATGATCAGTCACGTGATCAGTGCATGATAGCCACGTGATCAGTGCATGATCAGTCACGTGATCAGTGTATGATCAGCCACGTGAACAGTGCATGCTCAGTCACGTGATCAGGGCCTGCTGAGCTGCGTGATTACTGTCTGCTCATCTGCTTGACAATTGCCAGCTGAGCTGCACGATTCCTGCCTGTCATCTGCTTGACAATTGCCAGCTGTGCTGCATAATTCCTGCCTGCTCATCTGCTTGATTATTGCCAGCTGAGCAGCATGATTTCTCACAGCTGAGTTCCATGATTATTGCCTGACTGATTCGTGCCTACTCAGCTCTTTGTTCATTGCCTCCAGAGGCACATGATCAGTGTATGACAGAAACATGATCAGCACATGATCAGTCACATGATCAATGCATGATAAGCCACGTGATCAGTGCATGATCAATCACGTGATCAGTGCATGATCAGTCATGTGATCAGTGCATGGTAGCTGCGTGATCAGTGCATGATCAGCCACGTGATCAGTGCATGATCAGTCACGTGATCAGTGCATGATCAGCCACGTGATCAGTGCATGATCAGTCACGTGATCAGTGCATGATAGCTACGTGATCAGTGCATGATCAGCCACGTGATCAGTGCATGATAGCCACGTGATCAGTGCATGATCAGCCACGTGATCAGTGCATGATAGCCACGTGATCAGTGCATGATCAGTCACGTGATACGTGTGTGATCAGCCACGTGATCAGTGCATGATATCCACGTGATCAGTGCATGATAGCCACGTGATCAGTGCATGATAGTCACGTGATCAGTGCATGATCAGTCACGTGATACAGTGTGATCAGCCACGTGATCAGTGCATGATGAGCCACGTGATCAGTGCATGATCAATTACGTGATCAGTGCATGATCAGTCACGTGACCAGTACATGGTTGCTACGTGATCGTTGCATGATCAGCCACGTGAGCAGTGCATGATAGCCACGTGATCAGTGCATGATCAGTCACGTGATCAGTGCATGATCAGTCACGTGAACAGTGCATGATCATTTACGTGATCAGTGCATGATCAGTCACGTGACCAGTATATGGTAGCTTCATGATCATTCATGACGAGCCACGTGAGCAGTGCATGATAGCCACGTGATGTGTGCATGATCAGTCACGTGATCAGAGTATGATCAGCCACGTGATCAGTGCATGAGTGCCACGTGATCAGTGCATGATATGTCACGTGACAGTGTGTGATCAGCCACGTGAACAGTGCATGTTCAGCCACGTGATCAGTGCATGATAGCCACGTGATCAGTGCATGATCAGTTACGTGATCAGTGTATGATCAGCCACGTGATCAGTGCATGGTCAGACACGTGAACAGTGTATGATCAGCCACGTGATCAGTGCATGATATCCAAGTGATCAGTGCATGATCAATCACGTGATCAGTGTATGATCAGCCACGTGAACAGTGCATGCTCAGTCACGTGATCAGGGCCTGCTGAGCTGCGTGATTACTGTCTGCTCATCTGCTTGACAATTGCCAGCTGAGCTGCACGATTCCTGCCTGTCATCTGCTTGACAATTGCCAGCTGTGCTGTCTAATTCCTGCCTGCTCAGCTGCTTGATTATTGCCAGCTGAGCAGCATGATTCACGTGAACAGTGCATGCTCAGTCACGTGATCAGGGCCTGCTGAGCTGCGTGATTACTGTCTGCTCATCTGCTTGACAATTGCCAGCTGAGCTGCACGATTCCTGCCTGTCATCTGCTTGACAATTGCCAGCTGTGCTGCGTAATTCCTGCCTGCTCAGCTGCTTGATTATTGCCAGCTGAGCAGCATGATTCCTCACAGCTGAGTTCCATGATTATTGCCTGCTGACTGTTTGATTCGTGCCTACTCAGCTCTTTGTTTATTGCCTCCAGAGGCACATGATCAGTGTATGATAGCAAACATGATCAGCGCATGATCAGTCACATGATCAGCGCCATTAAGTCACGTGATCACTACATGATAGTCATGTGATCAGTCCATGATCAGTCACGGTATCAGTGCATGATCAGCCACGTGATCAGTGCATGATCAGCCACGTGATCAGTGCATGATAGCCATGTGATCAGTGCATGATCAGTCACGTGATCAGTGCATGATCAGGCACGTGATCAGTGCATGATCAGTCACCTGATGGGTGCATGATCAGTCACGTGACCAGTACATGGTAGCTACATGATCATTGCATGATCAGCCACGTGAGTAGTGCATGATAGCCACGTGATCAGTGCATGATCAGTCACGTGATCAGTGCATGATCAGCCATGTGATCAGTGCATGATCAGGCACGTGATCAGTGCATGATCAGCCACGTGATCAGTGCATGATAGCCACGTGATCAGTGCATGATCAGTCACGTGATCAGTGCATGATCAGTCACGTGATCAGTGCATGATCAGCCACGTGATCAGTGCATGATCAGCCACGTGATCAGTGCATGATCAGTCACGTGATCAGTGCATGGTAGCTACGTGATCAGTGCATGATCAGCCACGTGATCAGTGCATGATAGCCACGTGATCAGTGCATGATCAGTCACGTGATCAGTGCATGATCAGTCACGTGATCAGTGCATGATCAGTCACTGATCAGTGCATGATCAATTACGTGATCAGTGCATGATCAGTCACGTGATCAGTGCATGGTAGCTACGTGATCAGTGCATGATCAGCCACGTGATCAGTGCATGATAGCCACGTGATCAGTGCATGATCAGTCACGTGATCAGTGTATGATCATGCACGTGATCAGTGCATGATCAGTCATGTGATCAGTGCATGATATAGACGTGATCAGTGCATGATCAGTCACGTGATCAGTGCATGATCAGCCACGTGATCAGTGCATGATAGCCACGTGATCAGTGCATGATAGCCAGTGATCAGTGCATGATCAGTCACGTGATCAGTGCATGATCAGCCACGTGATCAGTGCATGATAGCCACGTGATCAGTGCATGATCAGTCACGTGATCAGTGCATGATCAGTCACGTGATCAGTGCATGATCAGCCACGTGATCAGTGCATGATCAATTACGTGATCAGTGCATGATCAGTCACGTGATCAGTGCATGATCAGTCACGTGATCAGTGCATGATCAGTCACGTGATCAGTGCATGATCAGCCACGTGATCAGTGCATGATCAGTCACGATCAGTGCATGATCAGTCACGTGATCAGTGCATGATCAGCCACGTGATCAGTGCATGATCAGTCACGTGATCGTGTGTGATCAGCCATGTGACAGTGCATGATATCAGTGCATGATAGCCACGTGATCAGTGCATGATAGCCACGTGATCAGTGCATGATCAGTCACGTGATACGTGTGTGATCAGCCACGTGATCAGTGCATGATATCCACGTGATCAGTGCATGATAGCCACGTGATCAGTGCATGATAGTCACGTGATCAGTGCATGATCAGTCACGTGATACGTGTGTGATCAGCCACGTGATCAGTGCATGATGAGCCACGTGATCAGTGCAGGATCAATTACGTGATCAGTGCATGATCAGTCACGTGACCAGTACATGGTTGCTACGTGATCGTTGCATGATCAGCCACGTGAGCAGAGCATGATAGCCACGTGATCAGTGCATGATCAGTCACGTGATCAGTACATGATCAGTCACGTGAACAGTGCATGATCATTTACGTGATCTGTGCATGATCAGTCACGTGACCAGTATATGGTAGCTACGTGATCATTCCATGACGAGCCACGTGAGCAGTGCATGATAGCCACGTGATGTGTGCATGATGAGTTACGTGAGCAGAGTATGATCAGCCACGTGATCAGTGCATGAGTGCCACGTGATCAGTGCATGATATGTCACGTGACAGGTGTGTGATCAGCCACGTGAACAGTGCATGTTCAGCCACGTGATCAGTGCATGATAGCCACGTGATCAGTGCATGATCAGTTACGTGAGCAGTGTATGATCAGCCACGTGATCAGTGCATGGTCAGACACGTGAACAGTGTATGATCAGCCACGTGATCAGTGCATGATATCCAAGTGATCAGTGCATGATCAATCACGTGATCAGTGTATGATCAGCCACGTGAACAGTGCATGCTCAGTCACGTGATCAGGGCCTGCTGAGCTGCGTGATTACTGTCTGCTCATCTGCTTGACAATTGCCAGCTGAGCTGCACGATTCCTGCCTGTCATCTGCTTGACAATTGCCAGCTGTGCTGCGTAATTCCTGCCTGCTCAGCTGCTTGATTATTGCCAGCTGAGCAGCATGATTCCTCACAGCTGAGTTCCATGATTATTGCCTGCTGACTGTTTGATTCGTGCCTACTCAGCTCTTTGTTTATTGCCTCCAGAGGCACATGATCAGTGTATGATAGCAAACATGATCAGCGCATGATCAGTCACATGATCAGCGCCATTAAGTCACGTGATCACTACATGATAGTCATGTGATCAGTCCATGCTCAGTCACGGTATCAGTGCATGATCAGCCACGTGATCAGTGCATGATCTGTCACATGATTAGTGTATGATCATCCACGTGATCAGTGCATGGGCAGTCATGTGATCAGTGCATGATATAGACGTGATCAGTGCATGATCAGTCTCGTGATCAGTGCATGATAGCCACGTGATCAGTGCATGATCAGTCACCTGATGGGTGTATGATCATTCACGTGACCTGTACATGGTAGCTACATGATCATTGCATGATCAGCCACGTGAGTAGTGCATGATAGCCACGTGATCAGTGCATGATCAGTCACGTGATCAGTGCATGATCAGTCATGTGACCAGTACATGGTAGCTGCGTGATCATGCATGATCAGCCACGTGAGCAGTGCATGATAGCCACGTGATCAGTGCATGATCAGACACGTGATCAGTGCATGATCAGTCACGTGATCAGTGCATGATCAGTCACGTGATCAGTGCATGATAGCTACGTGATCAGTGCATGATCAGCCACGTGATCAGTGCATGATAGCCACGTGATCAGTGCATGATCAGCCACGTGATCAGTGCATGATCAGTCACGTGATCAGTGCATGATCAGCCACGTGATCAGTGCATGATAGCCACGTGATCAGTGCATGACAATTACGTGATCAGTGCATGATCAATCACGTGATCAGTGCATGATAGCCACGTGATCAGTGCATGATCAGTCACGTGATCAGTGTGTGATCAGCCACGTGAACAGTGCATGCTCAGTCACGTGATCAGGGCCTGCTGAGCTGCGTGATTACTGTCTGCTCATCTGCTTGACAATTGCCAGCTGAGCTGCACGATTCCTGCCTGTCATCTGCTTGACAATTGCCACCTGTGCTGCATAATTCCTGCCTGCTCATCTGCTTGATTATTGCCAGCTGAGCAGCATGATTTCTCAGAGCTGAGTTCCATGATTATTGCCTGACTGATTCCTGCCTACTCAGCTCTTTGTTCATTGCCTCCAGAGGCACATGATCAGTGTATGACAGAAACATGATCAGCACATGATCAGTCACATGATCAATGCATGATAAGCCACGTGATCAGTGCATGATCAATTACGTGATCAGTGCATGATCAGTCATGTGACCAGTGCATGGTAGCTGCGTGATCATTGCATGATCAGCCACGTGATCAGTGCATGATAGCCACGTGATCAGTGCATGATCAGCCACGTGATCAGTGCATGATCAGTCACGTGATCAGTGCATGATAGCTACGTGATCAGTGCATGATCAGCCACGTGATCAGTGCATGATAGCCACGTGATCAGTGCATGATCAGCCACGTGATCAGTGCATGATAGCCACGTGATCAGTGCATGATCAGTCACGTGATACGTGTGTGATCAGCCACGTGATCAGTGCATGATATCCACGTGATCAGTGCATGATAGCCACGTGATCAGTGCATGATTAGTCACGTGATCAGTGCATGATCAGTCACGTGATACAGTGTGATCAGCCACGTGATCAGTGCATGATGAGCCACGTGATCAGTGCATGATCAATTACGTGATCAGTGCATGATCAGTCACGTGACCAGTACATGGTTGCTACGTGATCATTGCATGATCAGCCACGTGAGCAGTGCATGATAGCCACGTGATCAGTGCATGATCAGTCACGTGATCAGTGCATGATCAGTCACGTGATCAGTGCATGATCATTTACGTGATCAGTGCATGATCAGTCACGTGACCAGTATATGGTAGCTTCATGATCATTCCATGACGAGCCACGTGAGCAGTGCATGATAGCCACGTGATGTGTGCATGATCAGTCACGTGATCAGTGTATGATCAGCCACGTGATCAGTGCATGAGTGCCACGTGATCAGTGCATGATATGTCACGTGACAGTGTGTGATCAGCCACGTGATCAGTGCATGATCAGCCACGTGATCAGTGCATGATAGCCACGTGATCAGTGCATGATCAGTTACGTGAGCAGTGTATGATCAGCCACGTGATCAGTGCATGGTCAGACACGTGAACAGTGTATGATCAGCCACGTGATCAGTGCATGATATCCACGTGATCAGTGCATGATCAGTCACGTGATCAGTGTATGATCAGCCACGTGAACAGTGCATGCTCAGTCACGTGATCAGTGCCTGATGAGCTGCGTGATTACTGTCTGCTCATCTGCTTGACAATTGCCAGCTGATCTGCACGATTCCTGCCTGTCATCTGCTTGACAATTGCCAGCTGTGCTGTATAATTCCTGCCTGCTCAGCTGCTTGATTATTGCCAGCTGAGCAGCATGATTCACGTGAACAGTGCATGCTCAGTCACGTGATCAGGGCCTGCTGAGCTGCGTGATTACTGTCTGCTCATCTGCTTGACAATTGCCAGCTGAGCTGCACGATTCCTGCCTGTCATCTGCTTGACAATTGCCAGCTGTGCTGCATAATTCCTGCCTGCTCAGCTGCTTGATTATTGCCAGCTGAGCAGCATGATTCCTCACAGCTGAGTTCCATGATTATTGCCTGCTGACTGTTTGATTCGTGCCTACTCAGCTCTTTGTTTATTGCCTCCAGAGGCACATGATCAGTGTATGATAGCAAACATGATCAGCGCATGATCAGTCACATGATCAGCGCCATTAAGTCACGTGATCACTACATGATAGTCATGTGATCAGTCCATGCTCAGTCACGGTATCAGTGCATGATCAGCCACGTGATCAGTGCATGATCAGCCACGTGATCAGTGCATGATAGCTACGTGATCAGTGCATGATCAGTCACGTGATCAGTGCATGATCAGGCACGTGATCAGTGCATGATCAGTCACGTGATCAGTGCATGATCAGTCACGTGACCAGTACATGGTAGCTACATGATCATTGCATGATCAGCCACGTGAGTAGTGCATGATAGCCACGTGATCAGTGCATGATCAGTCACGTGATCAGTGCATGATCAGCCATGTGATCAGTGCATGATCAGGCACGTGATCAGTGCATGATCAGCCACGTGATCAGTGCATGATAGCCACGTGATCAGTGCATGATCAGTCACGTGATCAGTGCATGATCAGTCACGTGATCAGTGCATGATCAGCCACGTGATCAGTGCATGATCAGCCACGTGATCAGTGCATGATCAGTCACGTGATCAGTGCATGGTAGCTACGTGATCAGTGCATGATCAGCCACGTGATCAGTGCATGATAGCCACGTGATCAGTGCATGATCAGTCACGTGATCAGTGCATGATCAGTCACGTGATCAGTGCATGATCAGTCACTGATCAGTGCATGATCAATTACGTGATCAGTGCATGATCAGTCACGTGATCAGTGCATGATAGCCACGTGATCAGTGCATGATCAGCCACGTGATCAGTGCATGATAGCCACGTGATCAGTGCATGATCAGTCACGTGATCAGTGTATGATCATCCACGTGATCAGTGCATGATCAGTCATGTGATCAGTGCATGATATAGACGTGATCAGTGCATGATCAGTCACGTGATCAGTGCATGATCAGCCACGTGATCAGTGCATGATAGCCACGTGATCAGTGCATGATAGCCAGTGATCAGTGCATGATCAGTCACGTGATCAGTGCATGATCAGCCACGTGATCAGTGCATGATAGCCACGTGATCAGTGCATGATCAGTCACGTGATCAGTGCATGATCAGTCACGTGATCAGTGCATGATCAGCCACGTGATCAGTGCATGATCAATTACGTGATCAGTGCATGATCAGTCACGTGATCAGTGCATGATCAGTCACGTGATCAGTGCATGATCAGTCACGTGATCAGTGCATGATCAGCCACGTGATCAGTGCATGATCAGTCACGTGATCAGTGCATGATCAGTCACGTGATCAGTGCATGATCAGCCACGTGATCAGTGCATGATCAGTCACGTGATCGTGCATGATCAGCCACGTGATCAGTGCATGATATCAGTGCATGATAGCCACGTGATCAGTGCATGATAGCCACGTGATCAGTGCATGATCAGTCACGTGATACGTGTGTGATCAGCCACGTGATCAGTGCATGATATCCACGTGATCAGTGCATGATAGCCACGTGATCAGTGCATGATAGTCACGTGATCAGTGCATGATCAGTCACGTGATACGTGTGTGATCAGCCACGTGATCAGTGCATGATGAGCCACGTGATCAGTGCATGATCAATTACGTGATCAGTGCATGATCAGTCACGTGACAGTACATGGTTGCTACGTGATCAGTGCATGATCAGCCACGTGATCAGTGCATGATCAGTCACGTGATCAGTGCATGATCATTTACGTGATCAGTGCATGATCAGTCACGTGACCAGTATATGGTAGCTACGTGATCATTCCATGACAGCCACGTGAGCAGTGCATGATAGCCACGTGATCAGTGCATGATCAGTCACGTGATCAGTGTATGATCAGCCACGTGATCAGTGCATGAGTGCCACGTGATCAGTGCATGATAGTCACGTGACAGTGTGTGATCAGCCACGTGATCAGTGCATGATCAGCCACGTGATCAGTGCATGATAGCCACGTGATCAGTGCATGATCAGTTACGTGATCAGTGTATGATCAGCACGTGATCAGTGCATGTCAGACACGTGATCAGTGTATGATCAGCCACGTGATCAGTGCATGATATCCACGTGATCAGTGCATGATCAGTCACGTGATCAGTGTATGATCAGCCACGTGATCAGTGCATGATCAGTCACGTGATCAGTGCCTGCTGAGCTGCGTGATTACTGTCTGCTCATCTGCTTGACAATTGCCAGCTGAGCTGCATGATTCCTGCCTGTCATCTGCTTGACAATTGCCAGCTGTGCTGTGTAATTCCTGCCTGCTCAGCTGCTTGATTATTGCCAGCTGAGCAGCATGATTCACGTGAACAGTGCATGCTCAGTCACGTGATCAGGGCCTGCTGAGCTGCGTGATTACTGTCTGCTCATCTGCTTGACAATTGCCAGCTGAGCTGCACGATTCCTGCCTGTCATCTGCTTGACAATTGCCAGCTGTGCTGCGTAATTCCTGCCTGCTCAGCTGCTTGATTATTGCCAGCTGAGCAGCATGATTCCTCACAGCTGAGTTCCATGATTATTGCCTGCTGACTGTTTGATTCGTGCCTACTCAGCTCTTTGTTTATTGCCTCCAGAGGCACATGATCAGTGTATGATAGCAAACATGATCAGCGCATGATCAGTCACATGATCAGCGCCATTAAGTCACGTGATCACTACATGATAGTCATGTGATCAGTCCATGATCAGTCACGGTATCAGTGCATGATCAGCCACGTGATCAGTGCATGATCAGCCACGTGATCAGTGCATGATAGCCACGTGATCAGTGCATGATCAGTCACGTGATCAGTGCATGATCAGGCACGTGATCAGTGCATGATCAGTCACCTGATCAGTGCATGATCAGTCACGTGACCAGTACATGGTAGCTACATGATCATTGCATGATCAGCCACGTGAGTAGTGCATGATAGCCACGTGATCAGTGCATGATCAGTCACGTGATCAGTGCATGATCAGCCATGTGATCAGTGCATGATCAGGCACGTGATCAGTGCATGATCAGCCACGTGATCAGTGCATGATAGCCACGTGATCAGTGCATGATCAGTCACGTGATCAGTGCATGATCAGTCACGTGATCAGTGCATGATCAGCCACGTGATCAGTGCATGATCAGCCACGTGATCAGTGCATGATCAGTCACGTGATCAGTGCATGATAGCTACGTGATCAGTGCATGATCAGCCACGTGATCAGTGCATGATAGCCACGTGATCAGTGCATGATCAGTCACGTGATCAGTGCATGATCAGTCACGTGATCAGTGCATGATCAGTCACTGATCAGTGCATGATCAATTACGTGATCAGTGCATGATCAGTCACGTGATCAGTGCATGATAGCTACGTGATCAGTGCATGATCAGCCACGTGATCAGTGCATGATAGCCACGTGATCAGTGCATGATCAGTCACGTGATCAGTGTATGATCATCCACGTGATCAGTGCATGATCAGTCATGTGATCAGTGCATGATATAGACGTGATCAGTGCATGATCAGTCACGTGATCAGTGCATGATCAGCCACGTGATCAGTGCATGATAGCCACGTGATCAGTGCATGATAGCCAGTGATCAGTGCATGATCAGTCACGTGATCAGTGCATGATCAGCCACGTGATCAGTGCATGATAGCCACGTGATCAGTGCATGATCAGTCACGTGATCAGTGCATGATCAGTCACGTGATCAGTGCATGATCAGCCACGTGATCAGTGCATGATCAATTACGTGATCAGTGCATGATCAGTCACGTGATCAGTGCATGATCAGTCACGTGATCAGTGCATGATCAGTCACGTGATCAGTGCATGATCAGCCACGTGATCAGTGCATGATCAGTCACGTGATCAGTGCATGATCAGTCACGTGATCAGTGCATGATCAGCCACGTGATCAGTGCATGATCAGTCACGTGATCAGTGTGTGATCAGCCACGTGATCAGTGCATGATATCAGTGCATGATAGCCACGTGATCAGTGCATGATAGCCACGTGATCAGTGCATGATCAGTCACGTGATACGTGTGTGATCAGCCACGTGATCAGTGCATGATATCCACGTGATCAGTGCATGATAGCCACGTGATCAGTGCATGATAGTCACGTGATCAGTGCATGATCAGTCACGTGATACGTGTGTGATCAGCCACGGATCAGTGCATGATGAGCCACGTGATCAGTGCATGATCAATTACGTGATCAGTGCATGATCAGTCACGTGACAGTACATGGTTGCTACGTGATCGTGCATGATCAGCCACGTGATCAGTGCATGATCAGTCACGTGATCAGTGCATGATCATTTACGTGATCAGTGCATGATCAGTCACGTGACCAGTATATGGTAGCTACGTGATCATTCCATGACGAGCCACGTGAGCAGTGCATGATAGCCACGTGATGTGTGCATGATCAGTTACGTGAGCAGAGTATGATCAGCCACGTGATCAGTGCATGAGTGCCACGTGATCAGTGCATGATATGTCACGTGACAGTGTGTGATCAGCCACGTGAACAGTGCATGTTCAGCCACGTGATCAGTGCATGATAGCCACGTGATCAGTGCATGATCAGTACGTGATCAGTGTATGATCAGCCACGTGATCAGTGCATGATCAGACACGTGATCAGTGTATGATCAGCCACGTGAACAGTGCATGCTCAGTCACGTGATCAGGGCCTGCTGAGCTGCGTGATTACTGTCTGCTCATCTGCTTGACAATTGCCAGCTGAGCTGCACGATTCCTGCCTGTCATCTGCTTGACAATTGCCAGCTGTGCTGCGTAATTCCTGCCTGCTCAGCTGCTTGATTATTGCCAGCTGAGCAGCATGATTCCTCACAGCTGAGTTCCATGATTATTGCCTGCTGACTGTTTGATTCGTGCCTACTCAGCTCTTTGTTTATTGCCTCCAGAGGCACATGATCAGTGTATGATAGCAAACATGATCAGCGCATGATCAGTCACATGATCAGCGCCATTAAGTCACGTGATCACTACATGATAGTCATGTGATCAGTCCATGCTCAGTCACGGTATCAGTGCATGATCAGCCACGTGATCAGTGCATGATCTGTCACATGATTAGTGTATGATCATCCACGTGATCAGTGCATGGGCAGTCATGTGATCAGTGCATGATATAGACGTGATCAGTGCATGATCAGTCTCGTGATCAGTGCATGATAGCCACGTGATCAGTGCATGATCAGTCACCTGATGGGTGTATGATCATTCACGTGACCTGTACATGGTAGCTACATGATCATTGCATGATCAGCCACGTGAGTAGTGCATGATAGCCACGTGATCACTGCATGATCAGTCACGTGATCAGTGCATGATCAGTCATGTGACCAGTACATGGTAGCTGCGTGATCATGCATGATCAGCCACGTGAGCAGTGCATGATAGCCACGTGATCAGTGCATGATCAGACACGTGATCAGTGCATGATCAGTCACGTGATCAGTGCATGATCAGCCACGTGATCAGTGCATGATCAGTCACGTGATCAGTGCATGATCAGCCACGTGATCAGTGCATGATCAGCCACGTGATCAGTGCATGATCAGTTACGTGATCAGTGCATGATCAGTCACGTGATCAGTACATGGTAGCTACGTGATCAGTGCATGATCAGCCACGTGATCAGTGCATGATAGCCACGTGATCAGTGCATGATCAGCCACGTGATCAGTGCATGATCAGTCACGTGATCAGTGCATGATCAGCCACGTGATCAGTGCATGATAGCCACGTGATCAGTGCATGACAATTACGTGATCAGTGCATGATCAATCACGTGATCAGTGCATGATAGCCACGTGATCAGTGCATGATCAGTCACGTGATCAGTGTGTGATCAGCCACGTGAACAGTGCATGCTCAGTCACGTGATCAGGGCCTGCTGAGCTGCGTGATTACTGTCTGCTCATCTGCTTGACAATTGCCAGCTGAGCTGCACGATTCCTGCCTGTCATCTGCTTGACAATTGCCAGCTGTGCTGCATAATTCCTGCCTGCTCATCTGCTTGATTATTGCCAGCTGAGCAGCATGATTTCTCAGAGCTGAGTTCCATGATTATTGCCTACTGATTCCTGCCTACTCAGCTCTTTGTTCATTGCCTCCAGAGGCACATGATCAGTGTATGACAGAAACATGATCAGCACATGATCAGTCACATGATCAGTGCATGATAAGCCACGTGATCAGTGCATGATCAATTACGTGATCAGTGCATGATCAGTCATGTGATCAGTGCATGGTAGCTGCGTGATCAGTGCATGATCAGCCACGTGATCAGTGCATGATCAGTCACGTGATCAGTGCATGATCAGCCACGTGATCAGTGCATGATCAGTCACGTGATCAGTGCATGATAGCTACGTGATCAGTGCATGATCAGCCACGTGATCAGTGCATGATAGCCACGTGATCAGTGCATGATCAGCCACGTGATCAGTGCATGATAGCCACGTGATCAGTGCATGATCAGTCACGTGATACGTGTGTGATCAGCCACGTGATCAGTGCATGATATCCACGTGATCAGTGCATGATAGCCACGTGATCAGTGCATGATTAGTCACGTGATCAGTGCATGATCAGTCACGTGATACAGTGTGATCAGCCACGGATCAGTGCATGATGAGCCACGTGATCAGTGCAGGATCAATTACGTGATCAGTGCATGATCAGTCACGTGACCAGTACATGGTTGCTACGTGATCATTGCATGATCAGCCACGTGAGCAGAGCATGATAGCCACGTGATCAGTGCATGATCAGTCACGTGATCAGTACATGATCAGTCACGTGAACAGTGCATGATCATTTACGTGATCTGTGCATGATCAGTCACGTGACCAGTATATGGTAGCTTCGTGATCATTCCATGACGAGCCACGTGAGCAGTGCATGATAGCCACGTGATGTGTGCATGATCAGTTACGTGAGCAGAGTATGATCAGCCACGTGATCAGTGCATGAGTGCCACGTGATCAGTGCATGATATGTCACGTGACAGGTGTGTGATCAGCCACGTGAACAGTGCATGTTCAGCCACGTGATCAGTGCATGATAGCCACGTGATCAGTGCATGATCAGTTACGTGAGCAGTGTATGATCAGCCACGTGATCAGTGCATGGTCAGACACGTGAACAGTGTATGATCAGCCACGTGATCAGTGCATGATATCCAAGTGATCAGTGCATGATCAATCACGTGATCAGTGTATGATCAGCCACGTGAACAGTGCATGCTCAGTCACGTGATCAGGGCCTGCTGAGCTGCGTGATTACTGTCTGCTCATCTGCTTGACAATTGCCAGCTGAGCTGCACGATTCCTGCCTGTCATCTGCTTGACAATTGCCAGCTGTGCTGCGTAATTCCTGCCTGCTCAGCTGCTTGATTATTGCCAGCTGAGCAGCATGATTCCTCACAGCTGAGTTCCATGATTATTGCCTGCTGACTGTTTGATTCGTGCCTACTCAGCTCTTTGTTTATTGCCTCCAGAGGCACATGATCAGTGTATGATAGCAAACATGATCAGCGCATGATCAGTCACATGATCAGCGCCATTAAGTCACGTGATCACTACATGATAGTCATGTGATCAGTCCATGCTCAGTCACGGTATCAGTGCATGATCAGCCACGTGATCAGTGCATGATCTGTCACATGATTAGTGTATGATCATCCACGTGATCAGTGCATGGGCAGTCATGTGATCAGTGCATGATATAGACGTGATCAGTGCATGATCAGTCTCGTGATCAGTGCATGATAGCCACGTGATCAGTGCATGATCAGTCACCTGATGGGTGTATGATCATTCACGTGACCTGTACATGGTAGCTACATGATCATTGCATGATCAGCCACGTGAGTAGTGCATGATAGCCACGTGATCACTGCATGATCAGTCACGTGATCAGTGCATGATCAGTCATGTGACCAGTACATGGTAGCTGCGTGATCATGCATGATCAGCCACGTGAGCAGTGCATGATAGCCACGTGATCAGTGCATGATCAGACACGTGATCAGTGCATGATCAGTCACGTGATCAGTGCATGATCAGCCACGTGATCAGTGCATGATCAGTCACGTGATCAGTGCATGATCAGCCACGTGATCAGTGCATGATCAGCCACGTGATCAGTGCATGATCAGTTACGTGATCAGTGCATGATCAGTCACGTGATCAGTACATGGTAGCTACGTGATCAGTGCATGATCAGCCACGTGATCAGTGCATGATAGCCACGTGATCAGTGCATGATCAGCCACGTGATCAGTGCATGATCAGTCACGTGATCAGTGCATGATCAGCCACGTGATCAGTGCATGATAGCCACGTGATCAGTGCATGACAATTACGTGATCAGTGCATGATCAATCACGTGATCAGTGCATGATAGCCACGTGATCAGTGCATGATCAGTCACGTGATCAGTGTGTGATCAGCCACGTGAACAGTGCATGCTCAGTCACGTGATCAGGGCCTGCTGAGCTGCGTGATTACTGTCTGCTCATCTGCTTGACAATTGCCAGCTGAGCTGCACGATTCCTGCCTGTCATCTGCTTGACAATTGCCACCTGTGCTGCATAATTCCTGCCTGCTCATCTGCTTGATTATTGCCAGCTGAGCAGCATGATTTCTCAGAGCTGAGTTCCATGATTATTGCCTACTGATTCCTGCCTACTCAGCTCTTTGTTCATTGCCTCCAGAGGCACATGATCAGTGTATGACAGAAACATGATCAGCACATGATCAGTCACATGATCAATGCATGATAAGCCACGTGATCAGTGCATGATCAGTCACGTGATCAGTGCATGATCAGTCATGTGATCAGTGCATGGTAGCTGCGTGATCAGTGCATGATCAGCCACGTGATCAGTGCATGATCAGTCACGTGATCAGTGCATGATCAGCCACGTGATCAGTGCATGATCAGTCACGTGATCAGTGCATGATAGCACGTGATCAGTGCATGATCAGCCACGTGATCAGTGCATGATCAGCCACGTGATCAGTGCATGATAGCCACGTGATCAGTGCATGATCAGCCACGTGATCAGTGCATGATAGCCACGTGATCAGTGCATGATCAGTCACGTGATCAGTGTGATCAGCCACGTGATCAGTGCATGATATCCACGTGATCAGTGCATGATAGCCACGTGATCAGTGCATGATCAGTCACGTGATCAGTGCATGATCAGTCACGTGATACAGTGTGATCAGCCACGTGATCAGTGCATGATCAGCCACGTGATCAGTGCATGATCAGCCACGTGATCAGTGCATGATCAGTCACGTGATCAGTGCATGATCAGTCACGTGATCAGTGCATGATCAGCCACGTGATCAGTGCATGATCAGTCACGTGATCAGTATATGATAGCTTCATGATCATTGCATGACAGCCACGTGATCAGTGCATGATAGCCACGTGATGTGTGCATGATCAGTCACGTGATCAGAGTATGATCAGCCACGTGATCAGTGCATGAGTGCCACGTGATCAGTGCATGATAGTCACGTGACAGTGTGTGATCAGCCACGTGATCAGTGCATGATCAGCCACGTGATCAGTGCATGATAGCCACGTGATCAGTGCATGATCAGTTACGTGAGCAGTGCATGATCAGCCACGTGATCAGTGCATGATCAGACACGTGATCAGTGTATGATCAGCCACGTGATCAGTGCATGATATCCACGTGATCAGTGCATGATCAGTCACGTGATCAGTGTATGATCAGCCACGTGAACAGTGCATGATCAGTCACGTGATCAGTGCATGAGAGCTGCGTGATTACTGTCTGCTCATCTGCTTGACAATTGCCAGCTGAGCTGCACGATTCCTGCCTGTCATCTGCTTGACAATTGCCAGCTGTGCTGTGTAATTCCTGCCTGATCAGTGCATGATCATTGCCAGCTGATCAGCATGATTCACGTGAACAGTGCATGCTCAGTCACGTGATCAGGGCCTGCTGAGCTGCGTGATTACTGTCTGCTCATCTGCTTGACAATTGCCAGCTGAGCTGCACGATTCCTGCCTGTCATCTGCTTGACAATTGCCAGCTGTGCTGCGTAATTCCTGCCTGCTCAGCTGCTTGATTATTGCCAGCTGAGCAGCATGATTCCTCACAGCTGAGTTCCATGATTATTGCCTGCTGACTGTTTGATTCGTGCCTACTCAGCTCTTTGTTTATTGCCTCCAGAGGCACATGATCAGTGTATGATAGCAAACATGATCAGTGCATGATCAGTCACATGATCAGCGCCATTAAGTCACGTGATCACTACATGATAGTCATGTGATCAGTCCATGCTCAGTCACGGTATCAGTGCATGATCAGCCACGTGATCAGTGCATGATCAGCCACGTGATCAGTGCATGATAGCTATGTGATCAGTGCATGATCAGTCACGTGATCAGTGCATGATCAGGCACGTGATCAGTGCATGATCAGTCACCTGATGGGTGTATGATCAGTCACGTGACCAGTACATGGTAGCTACATGATCATTGCATGATCAGCCACGTGAGTAGTGCATGATAGCCACGTGATCAGTGCATGATCAGTCACGTGATCAGTGCATGATCAGTCATGTGATCAGTGCATGATCAGGCACGTGATCAGTGCATGATCAGCCACGTGATCAGTGCATGATAGCCACGTGATCAGTGCATGATCAGTCACGTGATCAGTGCATGATCAGTCACGTGATCAGTGCATGATCAGCCACGTGATCAGTGCATGATCAGCCACGTGATCAGTGCATGATCAGTCACGTGATCAGTGCATGGTAGCTACGTGATCAGTGCATGATCAGCCACGTGATCAGTGCATGATAGCCACGTGATCAGTGCATGATCAGTCACGTGATCAGTGCATGATCAGTCACGTGATCAGTGCATGATCAGTCACTGATCAGTGCATGATCAATTACGTGATCAGTGCATGATCAGTCACGTGATCAGTGCATGGTAGCTACGTGATCAGTGCATGATCAGCCACGTGATCAGTGCATGATAGCCACGTGATCAGTGCATGATCAGTCACGTGATCAGTGTATGATCATCCACGTGATCAGTGCATGATCAGTCATGTGATCAGTGCATGATATAGACGTGATCAGTGCATGATCAGTCACGTGATCAGTGCATGATCAGCCACGTGATCAGTGCATGATAGCCACGTGATCAGTGCATGATAGCCAGTGATCAGTGCATGATCAGTCACGTGATCAGTGCATGATCAGCCACGTGATCAGTGCATGATAGCCACTGATCAGTGCATGATCAGTCACGTGATCAGTGCATGATCAGTCACGTGATCAGTGCATGATCAGCCACGTGATCAGTGCATGATCAGCCACGTGATCAGTGCATGATCAGCCACGTGATCAGTGCATGATAGCCACGTGATCAGTGCATGATCAGTCACGTGATCAGTGCATGATCAGTCACTGATCAGTGCATGATCAGTCACGTGATCAGTGCATGATCAGCCACGTGATCAGTGCATGATAGCCACGTGATCAGTGCATGATCAGTCACGTGATCGTGTGTGATCAGCCACGTGATCAGTGCATGATAGCCACGTGATCAGTGCATGATAGCCACGTGATCAGTGCATGATCAGTCACGTGATCAGTGCATGATCAGTCACGTGATCAGTGTGATCAGCCACGTGATCAGTGCATGATGATCCACGTGATCAGTGCATGATCAGTCACGTGATCAGTGCATGATCAGCCACGTGATCAGTGCATGATAGCCACGTGATCAGTGCATGATCAGTCACGTGATCGTGTGTGATCAGCCACGTGATCAGTGCATGATCATCCACGTGATCAGTGCATGATAGCCACGTGATCAGTGCATGATAGCCACGTGATCAGTGCATGATCAGTCACGTGATCAGTGTGATCAGCCACGTGATCAGTGCATGATCAATTACGTGATCAGTGCATGATCAGTCACGTGACCAGTACATGGTTGCTACGTGATCTTGCATGATCAGCCACGTGAGCAGTGCATGATAGCCACGTGATCAGTGCATGATCAGTCACGTGATCAGTGCATGATCAGTCACGTGATCAGTGCATGATCATTTACGTGATCAGTGCATGATCAGTCACGTGACCAGTATATGGTAGCTACGTGATCATTGCATGACAGCCACGTGATCAGTGCATGATAGCCACGTGATGTGTGCATGATCAGTCACGTGATCAGTGCATGATCAGCCACGTGATCAGTGCATGATAGCCACGTGATCAGTGCATGATCAGTTACGTGAGCAGTGTATGATCAGCCACGTGATCAGTGCATGGTCAGACACGTGAACAGTGTATGATCAGCCACGTGATCAGTGCATGATATCCAAGTGATCAGTGCATGATCAATCACGTGATCAGTGTATGATCAGCCACGTGAACAGTGCATGCTCAGTCACGTGATCAGGGCCTGCTGAGCTGCGTGATTACTGTCTGCTCATCTGCTTGACAATTGCCAGCTGAGCTGCACGATTCCTGCCTGTCATCTGCTTGACAATTGCCAGCTGTGCTGCGTAATTCCTGCCTGCTCAGCTGCTTGATTATTGCCAGCTGAGCAGCATGATTCCTCACAGCTGAGTTCCATGATTATTGCCTGCTGACTGTTTGATTCGTGCCTACTCAGCTCTTTGTTTATTGCCTCCAGAGGCACATGATCAGTGTATGATAGCAAACATGATCAGCGCATGATCAGTCACATGATCAGCGCCATTAAGTCACGTGATCACTACATGATAGTCATGTGATCAGTCCATGCTCAGTCACGGTATCAGTGCATGATCAGCCACGTGATCAGTGCATGATCTGTCACATGATTAGTGTATGATCATCCACGTGATCAGTGCATGGGCAGTCATGTGATCAGTGCATGATATAGACGTGATCAGTGCATGATCAGTCACGTGATCAGTGCATGATAGCCACGTGATCAGTGCATGATCAGTCACCTGATGGGTGTATGATCATTCACGTGACCTGTACATGGTAGCTACATGATCATTGCATGATCAGCCACGTGAGTAGTGCATGATAGCCACGTGATCAGTGCATGATCAGTCACGTGATCAGTGCATGATCAGTCATGTGACCAGTACATGGTAGCTGCGTGATCATGCATGATCAGCCACGTGAGCAGTGCATGATAGCCACGTGATCAGTGCATGATCAGACACGAGATCAGTGCATGATCAGTCACGTGATCAGTGCATGATCAGCCACGTGATCAGTGCATGATCAGTCACGTGATCAGTGCATGATCAGCCACGTGATCAGTGCATGATCAGCCACGTGATCAGTGCATGATCAGTCACGTGATCAGTGCATGATCAGTCACGTGATCAGTGCATGATAGCTACGTGATCAGTGCATGATCAGCCACGTGATCAGTGCATGATAGCCACGTGATCAGTGCATGATCAGCCACGTGATCAGTGCATGATCAGTCACGTGATCAGTGCATGATCAGCCACGTGATCAGTGCATGATATCAGTGCATGATCAGCCACGTGATCAGTGCATGATAGCCACGTGATCAGTGCATGATCAGTCACGTGATCAGTGTGATCAGCCACGTGATCAGTGCATGATATCAGTGCATGATAGCCACGTGATCAGTGCATGATAGCCACGTGATCAGTGCATGATCAGTCACGTGATACGTGTGTGATCAGCCACGTGATCAGTGCATGATATCCACGTGATCAGTGCATGATAGCCACGTGATCAGTGCATGATAGTCACGTGATCAGTGCATGATCAGTCACGTGATACGTGTGTGATCAGCCACGTGATCAGTGCATGATGAGCCACGTGATCAGTGCATGATCAATTACGTGATCAGTGCATGATCAGTCACGTGACCAGTACATGGTTGCTACGTGATCGTTGCATGATCAGCCACGTGAGCAGTGCATGATAGCCACGTGATCAGTGCATGATCAGTCACGTGATCAGTGCATGATCAGTCACGTGAACAGTGCATGATCATTTACGTGATCAGTGCATGATCAGTCACGTGACCAGTATATGGTAGCTACGTGATCATTGCATGATCAGCCACGTGAGCAGTGCATGATAGCCACGTGATCAGTGCATGATCAGTTACGTGATCAGTGTATGATCAGCCACGTGATCAGTGCATGAGTGCCACGTGATCAGTGCATGATATGTCACGTGACAGTGTGTGATCAGCCACGTGATCAGTGCATGATCAGCCACGTGATCAGTGCATGATAGCCACGTGATCAGTGCATGATCAGCCACGTGATCAGTGCATGATCAGTCACGTGATCAGTGCATGATCAGCCACGTGATCAGTGCATGATAGCCACGTGATCAGTGCATGACAATTACGTGATCAGTGCATGATCAGTCACGTGATCAGTGCATGATAGCCACGTGATCAGTGCATGATCAGTCACGTGATCAGTGTATGATCAGCCACGTGAACAGTGCATGCTCAGTCACGTGATCAGGGCCTGCTGAGCTGCGTGATTACTGTCTGCTCATCTGCTTGACAATTGCCAGCTGAGCTGCACGATTCCTGCCTGTCATCTGCTTGACAATTGCCAGCTGTGCTGCATAATTCCTGCCTGCTCAGCTGCTTGATTATTGCCAGCTGAGCAGCATGATTTCTCACAGCTGAGTTCCATGATTATTGCCTACTGATTCGTGCCTACTCAGCTCTTTGTTCATTGCCTCCAGAGGCACATGATCAGTGTATGACAGAAACATGATCAGCACATGATCAGTCACATGATCAGTGCATGATAAGCCACGTGATCAGTGCATGATCAATCACGTGATCAGTGCATGATCAGTCATGTGATCAGTGCATGATAGCTGCGTGATCAGTGCATGATCAGCCACGTGATCAGTGCATGATCAGTCACGTGATCAGTGCATGATCAGCCACGTGATCAGTGCATGATCAGTCACGTGATCAGTGCATGATAGCTACGTGATCAGTGCATGATCAGCCACGTGATCAGTGCATGATAGCCACGTGATCAGTGCATGATCAGCCACGTGATCAGTGCATGATAGCCACGTGATCAGTGCATGATCAGTCACGTGATACGTGTGTGATCAGCCACGTGATCAGTGCATGATATCCACGTGATCAGTGCATGATAGCCACGTGATCAGTGCATGATTAGTCACGTGATCAGTGCATGATCAGTCACGTGATACAGTGTGATCAGCCACGGATCAGTGCATGATGAGCCACGTGATCAGTGCATGATCAATTACGTGATCAGTGCATGATCAGTCACGTGACCAGTACATGGTTGCTACGTGATCATTGCATGATCAGCCACGTGAGCAGTGCATGATAGCCACGTGATCAGTGCATGATCAGTCACGTGATCAGTACATGATCAGTCACGTGAACAGTGCATGATCATTTACGTGATCTGTGCATGATCAGTCACGTGACCAGTATATGGTAGCTTCGTGATCATTCCATGACGAGCCACGTGAGCAGTGCATGATAGCCACGTGATGTGTGCATGATCAGTTACGTGATCAGAGTATGATCAGCCACGTGATCAGTGCATGAGTGCCACGTGATCAGTTCATGATATGTCACGTGACAGGTGTGTGATCAGCCACGTGAACAGTGCATGTTCAGCCACGTGATCAGTGCATGATAGCCACGTGATCAGTGCATGATCAGTTACGTGAGCAGTGTATGATCAGCCACGTGATCAGTTCATGGTCAGACACGTGAACAGTGTATGATCAGCCACGTGATCAGTGCATGATATCCAAGTGATCAGTGCATGATCATCACGTGATCAGTGTATGATCAGCCACGTGAATAGTGCATGGTCAATCATGTGATCAGGGCCTGCTGAGCTGCGTGATTACTGTCTGCTCATCTGCTTGACAATTGCCAGCTGTGCTGCATAATTCCTGCCTGCTGAGCTGCTTGATTATTGCCAGCTGAGCAGCATGATTCCGCACAGCTGAGTTCCATGATTTTTGCCTGCTGACTTATGATTCGTGCCTACTCAGCTCTTTGTTTATTGCCTCCAGAGGCACATGATCAGTGTATGAAAGCAAACATGATCAGCGCATGATCAGTCACATGATCAGCGCCATTAAGTCACGTGATCAGTACATGATAGTCATGTGATCAGTCCATGCTCAGTCACGGTATCAGTGCATGATCAGCCACGTGATCAGTGCATGATCAGCCACGTGATCAGTGCATGATAGCCATGTGATCAGTGCATGATCAGTCACGTGATCAGTGCATGATCAGGCACGTGATCAGTGCATGATCATCACCTGATGGGTGTATGATCAGTCACGTGACCAGTACATGGTAGCTACATGATCATTGCATGATCAGCCACGTGAGTAGTGCATGATAGCCACGTGATCAGTGCATGATCAGTCACGTGATCAGTGCATGATCAGTCATGTGATCAGTGCATGATCAGGCACGTGATCAGTGCATGATCAGCCACGTGATCAGTGCATGATAGCCACGTGATCAGTGCATGATCAGTCACGTGATCAGTGCATGATCAGTCACGTGATCAGTGCATGATCAGCCACGTGATCAGTGCATGATCAGCCACGTGATCAGTGCATGATCATTACGTGATCAGTGCATGATCAGTCACGTGACCAGTACATGGTAGCTACGTGATCAGTGCATGATCAGCCACGTGATCAGTGCATGATAGCCACGTGATCAGTGCATGATCAGTCACGTGATCAGTGCATGATCAGTCACGTGATCAGTGCATGATCAGTCACGTGATCAGTGCATGATCAGTCACGTGATCAGTGCATGATCAGCCACGTGATCAGTGCATGATAGTCACGTGACAGTGTGTGATCAGCCACGTGACAGTGCATGTTCAGCCACGTGATCAGTGCATGATAGCCACGTGATCAGTGCATGATCAGTTACGTGAGCAGTGTATGATCAGCCACGTGATCAGTGCATGGTCAGACACGTGAACAGTGTATGATCAGCCACGTGATCAGTGCATGATATCCAAGTGATCAGTGCATGATCAATCACGTGATCAGTGTATGATCAGCCACGTGAACAGTGCATGCTCAGTCACGTGATCAGGGCCTGCTGAGCTGCGTGATTACTGTCTGCTCATCTGCTTGACAATTGCCAGCTGAGCTGCACGATTCCTGCCTGTCATCTGCTTGACAATTGCCAGCTGTGCTGCGTAATTCCTGCCTGCTCAGCTGCTTGATTATTGCCAGCTGAGCAGCATGATTCCTCACAGCTGAGTTCCATGATTATTGCCTGCTGACTGTTTGATTCGTGCCTACTCAGCTCTTTGTTTATTGCCTCCAGAGGCACATGATCAGTGTATGATAGCAAACATGATCAGCGCATGATCAGTCACATGATCAGCGCCATTAAGTCACGTGATCACTACATGATAGTCATGTGATCAGTCCATGCTCAGTCACGGTATCAGTGCATGATCAGCCACGTGATCAGTGCATGATCAGCCACGTGATCAGTGCATGATAGCTATGTGATCAGTGCATGATCAGTCACGTGATCAGTGCATGATCAGGCACGTGATCAGTGCATGATCAGTCACCTGATGGGTGTATGATCAGTCACGTGACCAGTACATGGTAGCTACATGATCATTGCATGATCAGCCACGTGAGTAGTGCATGATAGCCACGTGATCAGTGCATGATCAGTCACGTGATCAGTGCATGATCAGCCATGTGATCAGTGCATGATCAGGCACGTGATCAGTGCATGATCAGCCACGTGATCAGTGCATGATAGCCACGTGATCAGTGCATGATCAGTCACGTGATCAGTGCATGATCAGTCACGTGATCAGTGCATGATCAGCCACGTGATCAGTGCATGATCAGCCACGTGATCAGTGCATGATCAGTCACGTGATCAGTGCATGATAGTCACGTGATCAGTGCATGATCAGCCACGTGATCAGTGCATGATAGCCACGTGATCAGTGCATGATCAGTCACGTGATCAGTGCATGATCAGTCACGTGATCAGTGCATGATCAGTCACGTGATCAGTGCATGATCAATTACGTGATCAGTGCATGATCAGTCACGTGATCAGTGCATGGTAGCTACGTGATCATTGCATGATCAGCCACGTGATCAGTGCATGATAGCCACGTGATCAGTGCATGATCAGTCACGTGATCAGTGTATGATCATCCGTGATCAGTGCATGATCAGTCACGTGATCAGTGCATGATATAGACGTGATCAGTGCATGATCAGTCACGTGATCAGTGCATGATCAGCCACGTGATCAGTGCATGATAGCCACGTGATCAGTGCATGATAGCCAGTGATCAGTGCATGATCAGTCACGTGATCAGTGCATGATCAGCCACGTGATCAGTGCATGATAGCCACGTGATCAGTGCATGATCAGTCACGTGATCAGTGCATGATCAGTCACGTGATCAGTGCATGATCAGCCACGTGATCAGTGCATGATCAGCCACGTGATCAGTGCATGATCAGTCACGTGATCAGTGCATGATCAGTCACGTGATCAGTGCATGATCAGTCACGTGATCAGTGCATGATCAGCCACGTGATCAGTGCATGATCAGTCACGTGATCAGTGCATGATCAGTCACGTGATCAGTGCATGATCAGCCACGTGATCAGTGCATGATATCAGTGCATGATAGCCACGTGATCAGTGCATGATAGCCACGTGATCAGTGCATGATCAGTCACGTGATCATGTGTGATCAGCCACGTGATCAGTGCATGATATCCACGTGATCAGTGCATGATAGCCACGTGATCAGTGCATGATAGTCACGTGATCAGTGCATGATCAGTCACGTGATCGTGTGTGATCAGCCACGTGATCAGTGCATGATGAGCCACGTGATCAGTGCATGATCAATTACGTGATCAGTGCATGATCAGTCACGTGACAGTACATGATTGCTACGTGATCAGTGCATGATCAGTCACGTGATCAGTGCATGATCAGTCACGTGATCAGTGCATGATCATTTACGTGATCAGTGCATGATCAGTCACGTGACCAGTATATGGTAGCTACGTGATCATTCCATGACGAGCCACGTGAGCAGTGCATGATAGCCACGTGATGTGTGCATGATCAGTTACGTGAGCAGAGTATGATCAGCCACGTGATCAGTGCATGAGTGCCACGTGATCAGTGCATGATATGTCACGTGACAGGTGTGTGATCAGCCACGTGAACAGTGCATGTTCAGCCACGTGATCAGTGCATGATAGCCACGTGATCAGTGCATGATCAGTACGTGAGCAGTGTATGATCAGCCACGTGATCAGTGCATGGTCAGACACGTGAACAGTGTATGATCAGCCACGTGATCAGTGCATGATATCCAAGTGATCAGTGCATGATCAATCACGTGATCAGTGTATGATCAGCCACGTGAACAGTGCATGCTCAGTCACGTGATCAGGGCCTGCTGAGCTGCGTGATTACTGTCTGCTCATCTGCTTGACAATTGCCAGCTGAGCTGCACGATTCCTGCCTGTCATCTGCTTGACAATTGCCAGCTGTGCTGCGTAATTCCTGCCTGCTCAGCTGCTTGATTATTGCCAGCTGAGCAGCATGATTCCTCACAGCTGAGTTCCATGATTATTGCCTGCTGACTGTTTGATTCGTGCCTACTCAGCTCTTTGTTTATTGCCTCCAGAGGCACATGATCAGTGTATGATAGCAAACATGATCAGCGCATGATCAGTCACATGATCAGCGCCATTAAGTCACGTGATCACTACATGATAGTCATGTGATCAGTCCATGCTCAGTCACGGTATCAGTGCATGATCAGCCACGTGATCAGTGCATGATCTGTCACATGATTAGTGTATGATCATCCACGTGATCAGTGCATGGGCAGTCATGTGATCAGTGCATGATATAGACGTGATCAGTGCATGATCAGTCACGTGATCAGTGCATGATAGCCACGTGATCAGTGCATGATCAGTCACCTGATGGGTGTATGATCATTCACGTGACCTGTACATGGTAGCTACATGATCATTGCATGATCAGCCACGTGAGTAGTGCATGATAGCCACGTGATCACTGCATGATCAGTCACGTGATCAGTGCATGATCAGTCATGTGACCAGTACATGGTAGCTGCGTGATCATGCATGATCAGCCACGTGAGCAGTGCATGATAGCCACGTGATCAGTGCATGATCAGACACGAGATCAGTGCATGATCAGTCACGTGATCAGTGCATGATCAGCCACGTGATCAGTGCATGATCAGTCACGTGATCAGTGCATGATCAGCCACGTGATCAGTGCATGATCAGCCACGTGATCAGTGCATGATCAGTCACGTGATCAGTGCATGATCAGTCACGTGATCAGTGCATGATAGCTACGTGATCAGTGCATGATCAGCCACGTGATCAGTGCATGATAGCCACGTGATCAGTGCATGATCAGCCACGTGATCAGTGCATGATCAGTCACGTGATCAGTGCATGATCAGCCACGTGATCAGTGCATGATATCAGTGCATGATAGCCACGTGATCAGTGCATGATAGCCACGTGATCAGTGCATGATCAGTCACGTGATCAGTGCATGATCAGCCACGTGATCAGTGCATGATATCAGTGCATGATAGCCACGTGATCAGTGCATGATAGCCACGTGATCAGTGCATGATCAGTCACGTGATACGTGTGTGATCAGCCACGTGATCAGTGCATGATATCCACGTGATCAGTGCATGATAGCCACGTGATCAGTGCATGATAGTCACGTGATCATGCATGATCAGTCACGTGATACGTGTGTGATCAGCCACGGATCAGTGCATGATGAGCCACGTGATCAGTGCAGGATCAATTACGTGATCAGTGCATGATCAGTCACGTGACCAGTACATGGTTGCTACGTGATCGTTGCATGATCAGCCACGTGAGCAGTGCATGATAGCCACGTGATCAGTGCATGATCAGTCACGTGATCAGTACATGATCAGTCACGTGAACAGTGCATGATCATTTACGTGATCTGTGCATGATCAGTCACGTGACCAGTATATGGTAGCTACGTGATCATTCCATGACGAGCCACGTGAGCAGTGCATGATAGCCACGTGATGTGTGCATGATGAGTTACGTGAGCAGAGTATGATCAGCCACGTGATCAGTGCATGAGTGCCACGTGATCAGTGCATGATATGTCACGTGACAGGTGTGTGATCAGCCACGTGAACAGTGCATGTTCAGCCACGTGATCAGTGCATGATAGCCACGTGATCAGTGCATGATCAGTTACGTGAGCAGTGTATGATCAGCCACGTGATCAGTGCATGGTCAGACACGTGAACAGTGTATGATCAGCCACGTGATCAGTGCATGATATCCAAGTGATCAGTGCATGATCAATCACGTGATCAGTGTATGATCAGCCACGTGAACAGTGCATGCTCAGTCACGTGATCAGGGCCTGCTGAGCTGCGTGATTACTGTCTGCTCATCTGCTTGACAATTGCCAGCTGAGCTGCACGATTCCTGCCTGTCATCTGCTTGACAATTGCCAGCTGTGCTGCGTAATTCCTGCCTGCTCAGCTGCTTGATTATTGCCAGCTGAGCAGCATGATTCCTCACAGCTGAGTTCCATGATTATTGCCTGCTGACTGTTTGATTCGTGCCTACTCAGCTCTTTGTTTATTGCCTCCAGAGGCACATGATCAGTGTATGATAGCAAACATGATCAGCGCATGATCAGTCACATGATCAGCGCCATTAAGTCACGTGATCACTACATGATAGTCATGTGATCAGTCCATGCTCAGTCACGGTATCAGTGCATGATCAGCCACGTGATCAGTGCATGATCTGTCACATGATTAGTGTATGATCATCCACGTGATCAGTGCATGGGCAGTCATGTGATCAGTGCATGATATAGACGTGATCAGTGCATGATCAGTCTCGTGATCAGTGCATGATAGCCACGTGATCAGTGCATGATCAGTCACCTGATGGGTGTATGATCATTCACGTGACCTGTACATGGTAGCTACATGATCATTGCATGATCAGCCACGTGAGTAGTGCATGATAGCCACGTGATCACTGCATGATCAGTCACGTGATCAGTGCATGATCAGTCATGTGACCAGTACATGGTAGCTGCGTGATCATGCATGATCAGCCACGTGAGCAGTGCATGATAGCCACGTGATCAGTGCATGATCAGACACGAGATCAGTGCATGATCAGTCACGTGATCAGTGCATGATCAGCCACGTGATCAGTGCATGATCAGTCACGTGATCAGTGCATGATCAGCCACGTGATCAGTGCATGATCAGCCACGTGATCAGTGCATGATCAATTACGTGATCAGTGCATGATCAGTCACGTGATCAGTACATGGTAGCTACGTGATCAGTGCATCAGCCACGTGATCAGTGCATGATAGCCACGTGATCAGTGCATGATCAGCCACGTGATCAGTGCATGATCAGTCACGTGATCAGTGCATGATCAGCCACGTGATCAGTGCATGATAGCCACGTGATCAGTGCATGACAGTTACGTGATCAGTGCATGATCAATCACGTGATCAGTGCATGATAGCCACGTGATCAGTGCATGATCAGTCACGTGATCAGTGTGTGATCAGCCACGTGAACAGTGCATGCTCAGTCACGTGATCAGGGCCTGCTGAGCTGCGTGATTACTGTCTGCTCATCTGCTTGACAATTGCCAGCTGAGCTGCACGATTCCTGCCTGTCATCTGCTTGACAATTGCCACCTGTGCTGCATAATTCCTGCCTGCTCATCTGCTTGATTATTGCCAGCTGAGCAGCATGATTTCTCAGAGCTGAGTTCCATGATTATTGCCTGACTGATTCCTGCCTACTCAGCTCTTTGTTCATTGCCTCCAGAGGCACATGATCAGTGTATGACACGAAACATGATCAGCACATGATCAGTCACATGATCAATGCATGATAAGCCACGTGATCAGTGCATGATCAATTACGTGATCAGTGCATGATCAGTCATGTGACCAGTACATGGTAGCTGCGTGATCAGTGCATGATCAGCCACGTGATCAGTGCATGATCAGTCACGTGATCAGTGCATGATCAGCCACGTGATCAGTGCATGATCAGTCACGTGATCAGTGCATGATAGCTACGTGATCAGTGCATGATCAGCCACGTGATCAGTGCATGATAGCCACGTGATCAGTGCATGATCAGCCACGTGATCAGTGCATGATAGCCACGTGATCAGTGCATGATCAGTCACGTGATACGTGTGTGATCAGCCACGTGATCAGTGCATGATATCCACGTGATCAGTGCATGATAGCCACGTGATCAGTGCATGATTAGTCACGTGATCAGTGCATGATCAGTCACGTGATACAGTGTGATCAGCCACGTGATCAGTGCATGATGAGCCACGTGATCAGTGCATGATCAATTACGTGATCAGTGCATGATCAGTCACGTGACCAGTACATGTAAGCTACGTGATCATTGCAGGATCAGCCACGTGAGCAGTGCATGATAGCCACGTGATCAGTGCATGATCAGTCACGTGATCAGTACCTGATCAGTCACGTGAACAGTGCATGATCATTTACGTGATCTGTGCATGATCAGTCACGTGACCAGTATATGGTAGCTACGTGATCATTCCATGCCGAGCCACGTGAGCAGTGCATGATAGCCACGTGTTGTGTGCATGATCAGTCACGTGATCAGTGTATGATCAGCCACGTGATCAGTGCATGATAGCCACGTGATCAGTGCATGATCAGTTACGTGAGCAGTGTATGATCAGCCACGTGATCAGTGCATGGTCAGACACGTGAACAGTGTATGATCAGCCACGTGATCAGTGCATGATATCCAAGTGATCAGTGCATGATCATCACGTGATCAGTGTATGATCAGCCACGTGAACAGTGCATGCTCAGTCACGTGATCAGGGCCTGCTGAGCTGCGTGATTACTGTCTGCTCATCTGCTTGACAATTGCCAGCTGAGCTGCACGATTCCTGCCTGTCATCTGCTTGACAATTGCCAGCTGTGCTGCGTAATTCCTGCCTGCTCAGCTGCTTGATTATTGCCAGCTGAGCAGCATGATTCCTCACAGCTGAGTTCCATGATTATTGCCTGCTGACTTTTGATTCGTGCCTACTCAGCTCTTTGTTTATTGCCTCCAGAGGCACATGATCAGTGTATGATAGCAAACATGATCAGCGCATGATCAGTCACATGATCAGCGCCATTAAGTCACGTGATCACTACATGATAGTCATGTGATCAGTCCATGCTCAGTCACGGTATCAGTGCATGATCAGCCACGTGATCAGTGCATGATCAGCCACGTGATCAGTGCATGATCAGTCACATGATCAGTGCATGATCATCCACGTGATCAGTGCATGATCAGTCATGTGATCAGTGCATGATATAGACGTGATCAGTGCATGATCAGTCACGTGATCAGTGCATGATCAGCCACGTGATCAGTGCATGATCAGTCACGTGATCAGTGCATGATCAGCCACGTGATCAGTGCATGATCAGTCATGTGATCAGTGCATGATATAGACGTGATCAGTGCATGATCAGTCACGTGATCAGTGCATGATAGCCACGTGATCAGTGCATGATCAGTCACGTGATCAGTGCATGATCAGTCACGTGACCAGTACATGGTAGCTACGTGATCAGTGCATGATCAGCCACGTGATCAGTGCATGATAGCCACGTGATCAGTGCATGATCAGTCACGTGATCAGTGCATGATCAGTCACGTGATCAGTACATGGTAGCTACGTGATCATGCATGATCAGCCACGTGATCAGTGCATGATAGCCACGTGATCAGTGCATGATCAGTCACGTGATCAGTGCATGATCAGTCACGTGATCAGTGCATGATCAGCCACGTGATCAGTGCATGATCAGTCACGTGATCAGTGCATGATCAGCCACGTGATCAGTGCATGATAGCCACGTGATCAGTGCATGATCAGTCACGTGATCAGTGCATGATCAGTCACGTGATCAGTGCATGATCAGCCACGTGATCAGTGCATGATCAGCCACGTGATCAGTGCATGATCAGTCACGTGATCAGTGCATGATCAGTCACGTGATCAGTGCATGATCAGCCACGTGATCAGTGCATGATCAGTCATGTAGTCAGTGCATGATAGCCCGTGATCAGTGCATGATCAGTCACGTGATCAGTGTATGATCAGCCACGTGATCAGTGCATGATAGCCACGTGATCAGTGCATGATCAGTCACGTGATCAGTGTATGATCAGCCACGTGAACAGTGCATGCTCAGTCACGTGATCAGGGCCTGCTGAGCTGCGTGATTACTGTCTGCTCATCTGCTTGACAATTGCCAGCTGAGCTGCACGATTCCTGCCTGTCATCTGCTTGACAATTGCCAGCTGTGCTGCATAATTCCTGCCTGCTCAGCTGCTTGATTATTGCCAGCTGAGCAGCATGATTTCTCACAGCTGAGTTCCATGATTATTGCCTGCTGACTGATTCGTGCCTACTCAGCTCTTTGTTCATTGCCTCCAGAGGCACATGATCAGTGTATGACAGCAAACATGATCAGCGCATGATCAGTCACATGATCAGTGCATGATAAGCCACGTGATCAGTGCATGATCAGTCATGTGATCAGTGCATGATCAGTCATGTGATCAGTGCATGATAGCTGCGTGATCAGTGCATGATCAGCCACGTGATCAGTGCATGATAGCCACGTGATCAGTGCATGATAGCCACGTGATCAGTGCATGATCAGTCACGTGATCAGTGCATGATCAGCCACGTGATCAGTGCATGATAGCCACGTGATCAGTGCATGATAGCCACGTGATCAGTGCATGATCATTCACGTGATCAGTGCATGATCAGTCACGTGATCGTGTGATCAGCCACGTGATCAGTGCATGATCAGCCACGTGATCAGTGCATGATCAGTCACGTGATCAGTGCATGATCAGTCACGTGACCAGTACATGGTAGCTACGTGATCATTGCATGATCAGCCACGTGATCAGTGCATGATAGCCACGTGATCAGTGCATGATCAGCCACGTGATCAGTGCATGATCAGTCACGTGATCAGTGCATGATCAGCCACGTGATCAGTGCATGATAGCCACGTGATCAGTGCATGATAGCCACGTGATCAGTGCATGATCAGCCACGTGATCAGTGCATGATCAGTCACGTGATCAGTGTGATCAGCCACGTGATCAGTGCATGATCAATTACGTGATCAGTGCATGATCAGTCACGTGACCAGTACATGGTTGCTACGTGATCATTGCATGATCAGCCACGTGAGCAGTGCATGATAGCCACGTGATCAGTGCATGATCAGTCACGTGATCAGTGCATGATCAGTCACGTGAACAGTGCATGATCATTTACGTGATCAGTGCATGATCAGTCACGTGACCAGTATATGGTAGCTACGTGATCATTCCATGACGAGCCACGTGAGCAGTGCATGATAGCCACGTGATGTGTGCATGATCAGTTACGTGAGCAGAGTATGATCAGCCACGTGATCAGTGCATGAGTGCCACGTGATCAGTGCATGATATGTCACGTGACAGTGTGTGATCAGCCACGTGAACAGTGCATGTTCAGCCACGTGATCAGTGCATGATAGCCACGTGATCAGTGCATGATCAGTTACGTGAGCAGTGTATGATCAGCCACGTGATCAGTGCATGGTCAGACACGTGAACAGTGTATGATCAGCCACGTGATCAGTGCATGATATCCAAGTGATCAGTGCATGATCATCACGTGATCAGTGTATGATCAGCCACGTGAACAGTGCATGCTCAGTCACGTGATCAGGGCCTGCTGAGCTGCGTGATTACTGTCTGCTCATCTGCTTGACAATTGCCAGCTGAGCTGCACGATTCCTGCCTGTCATCTGCTTGACAATTGCCAGCTGTGCTGCGTAATTCCTGCCTGCTCAGCTGCTTGATTATTGCCAGCTGAGCAGCATGATTCCTCACAGCTGAGTTCCATGATTATTGCCTGCTGACTGTTTGATTCGTGCCTACTCAGCTCTTTGTTTATTGCCTCCAGAGGCACATGATCAGTGTATGATAGCAAACATGATCAGTGCATGATCAGTCACATGATCAGCGCCATTAAGTCACGTGATCACTACATGATAGTCATGTGATCAGTCCATGCTCAGTCACGGTATCAGTGCATGATCAGCCACGTGATCAGTGCATGATCAGTCACGTGATCAGTGCATGATCATTTACGTGATCAGTGCATGATCAGTCACGTGATCAGTATATGGTAGCTACATGATCATTCCATGACGAGCCACGTGATCAGTGCATGATAGCCACGTGATGTGTGCATGATCAGTCACGTGATCAGTGTATGATCAGCCACGTGATCAGTGCATGAGTGCCACGTGATCAGTGCATGATAGTCACGTGACAGTGTGTGATCAGCCACGTGATCAGTGCATGATCAGCCACGTGATCAGTGCATGATAGCCACGTGATCAGTGCATGATCAGTTACGTGAGCAGTGTATGATCAGCCACGTGATCAGTGCATGGTCAGACACGTGAACAGTGTATGATCAGCCACGTGATCAGTGCATGATATCCAAGTGATCAGTGCATGATCAATCACGTGATCAGTGTATGATCAGCCACGTGAACAGTGCATGCTCAGTCACGTGATCAGGGCCTGCTGAGCTGCGTGATTACTGTCTGCTCATCTGCTTGACAATTGCCAGCTGAGCTGCACGATTCCTGCCTGTCATCTGCTTGACAATTGCCAGCTGTGCTGCATAATTCCTGCCTGCTCAGCTGCTTGATTATTGCCAGCTGAGCAGCATGATTCCTCACAGCTGAGTTCCATGATTATTGCCTGCTGACTTTTGATTCGTGCCTACTCAGCTCTTTGTTTATTGCCTCCAGAGGCACATGATCAGTGTATGATAGCAAACATGATCAGCGCATGATCAGTCACATGATCAGCGCCATTAAGTCACGTGATCACTACATGATAGTCATGTGATCAGTCCATGCTCAGTCACGGTATCAGTGCATGATCAGCCACGTGATCAGTGCATGATCTGTCACATGATTAGTGTATGATCATCCACGTGATCAGTGCATGGGCAGTCATGTGATCAGTGCATGATATAGACGTGATCAGTGCATGATCAGTCACGTGATCAGTGCATGATAGCCACGTGATCAGTGCATGATCAGTCACCTGATGGGTGTATGATCATTCACGTGACCTGTACATGGTAGCTACATGATCATTGCATGATCAGCCACGTGAGTAGTGCATGATAGCCACGTGATCAGTGCATGATCAGTCACGTGATCAGTGCATGATCAGTCATGTGACCAGTACATGGTAGCTGCGTGATCATGCATGATCAGCCACGTGAGCAGTGCATGATAGCCACGTGATCAGTGCATGATCAGACACGTGATCAGTGCATGATCAGTCACGTGATCAGTGCATGATCAGCCACGTGATCAGTGCATGATCAGTCACGTGATCAGTGCATGATCAGCCACGTGATCAGTGCATGATCAGCCACGTGATCAGTGCATGATCAATTACGTGATCAGTGCATGATCAGTCACGTGATCAGTACATGGTAGCTACGTGATCATTGCATGATCAGCCACGTGATCAGTGCATGATAGCCACGTGATCAGTGCATGATCAGCCACGTGATCAGTGCATGATCAGTCACGTGATCAGTGCATGATCAGCCACGTGATCAGTGCATGATAGCCACGTGATCAGTGCATGACAATTACGTGATCAGTGCATGATCAGTCACGTGATCAGTGCATGATAGCCACGTGATCAGTGCATGATCAGTCACGTGATCAGTGTGTGATCAGCCACGTGAACAGTGCATGCTCAGTCACGTGATCAGGGCCTGCTGAGCTGCGTGATTACTGTCTGCTCATCTGCTTGACAATTGCCAGCTGAGCTGCACGATTCCTGCCTGTCATCTGCTTGACAATTGCCACCTGTGCTGCATAATTCCTGCCTGCTCATCTACTTGATTATTGCCAGCTGAGCAGCATGATTTCTCAGAGCTGAGTTCCATGATTATTGCCTACTGATTCCTGCCTACTCAGCTCTTTGTTCATTGCCTCCAGAGGCACATGATCAGTGTATGACACAAACATGATCAGCACATGATCAGTCACATGATCAATGCATGATAAGCCACGTGATCAGTGCATGATCAATCACGTGATCAGTGCATGATCAGTCATGTGATCAGTACATGGTAGCTGCGTGATCAGTGCATGATCAGCCACGTGATCAGTGCATGATCAGTCACGTGATCAGTGCATGATCAGCCACGTGATCAGTGCATGATCAGTCACGTGATCAGTGCATGATAGCCACGTGATCAGTGCATGATCAGCCACGTGATCAGTGCATGATCAGCCACGTGATCAGTGCATGATAGCCACGTGATCAGTGCATGATCAGCCACGTGATCAGTGCATGATAGCCACGTGATCAGTGCATGATCAGTCACGTGATCGTGTGTGATCAGCCACGTGATCAGTGCATGATAGCCACGTGATCAGTGCATGATAGCCACGTGATCAGTGCATGATCAGTCACGTGATCAGTGCATGATCAGTCACGTGATACAGTGTGATCAGCCACGTGATCAGTGCATGATCAGCCACGTGATCAGTGCATGATCAGCCACGTGATCAGTGCATGATCAGTCACGTGATCAGTGCATGATCAGTCACGTGATCAGTGCATGATCAGCCACGTGATCAGTGCATGATCAGTCACGTGACCAGTATATGATAGCTTCATGATCATTGCATGACAGCCACGTGATCAGTGCATGATAGCCACGTGATCAGTGCATGATCAGTCACGTGATCAGTGTATGATCAGCCACGTGATCAGTGCATGAGTGCCACGTGATCAGTGCATGATAGTCACGTGACAGTGTGTGATCAGCCACGTGATCAGTGCATGATCAGCCACGTGATCAGTGCATGATAGCCACGTGATCAGTGCATGATCAGTTACGTGAGCAGTGCATGATCAGCCACGTGATCAGTGCATGATCAGACACGTGATCAGTGTATGATCAGCCACGTGATCAGTGCATGATATCCACGTGATCAGTGCATGATCAGTCACGTGATCAGTGTATGATCAGCCACGTGAACAGTGCATGATCAGTCACGTGATCAGTGCATGCAGAGCTGCGTGATTACTGTCTGCTCATCTGCTTGACAATTGCCAGCTGAGCTGCACGATTCCTGCCTGTCATCTGCTTGACAATTGCCAGCTGTGCTGTGTAATTCCTGCCTGATCAGTGCATGATCATTGCCAGCTGATCAGCATGATTCACGTGAACAGTGCATGCTCAGTCACGTGATCAGGGCCTGCTGAGCTGCGTGATTACTGTCTGCTCATCTGCTTGACAATTGCCAGCTGAGCTGCACGATTCCTGCCTGTCATCTGCTTGACAATTGCCAGCTGTGCTGCGTAATTCCTGCCTGCTCAGCTGCTTGATTATTGCCAGCTGAGCAGCATGATTCCTCACAGCTGAGTTCCATGATTATTGCCTGCTGACTGTTTGATTCGTGCCTACTCAGCTCTTTGTTTATTGCCTCCAGAGGCACATGATCAGTGTATGATAGCAAACATGATCAGCGCATGATCAGTCACATGATCAGCGCCATTAAGTCACGTGATCACTACATGATAGTCATGTGATCAGTCCATGCTCAGTCACGGTATCAGTGCATGATCAGCCACGTGATCAGTGCATGATCAGCCACGTGATCAGTGCATGATAGCTATGTGATCAGTGCATGATCAGTCACGTGATCAGTGCATGATCAGGCACGTGATCAGTGCATGATCAGTCACCTGATGGGTGTATGATCAGTCACGTGACCAGTACATGGTAGCTACATGATCATTGCATGATCAGCCACGTGAGTAGTGCATGATAGCCACGTGATCAGTGCATGATCAGTCACGTGATCAGTGCATGATCAGTCATGTGATCAGTGCATGATCAGGCACGTGATCAGTGCATGATCAGCCACGTGATCAGTGCATGATAGCCACGTGATCAGTGCATGATCAGTCACGTGATCAGTGCATGATCAGTCACGTGATCAGTGCATGATCAGCCACGTGATCAGTGCATGATCAGCCACGTGATCAGTGCATGATCAGTCACGTGATCAGTATATGGTAGCTACGTGATCAGTGCATGATCAGCCACGTGATCAGTGCATGATAGCCACGTGATCAGTGCATGATCAGTCACGTGATCAGTGCATGATCAGTCACGTGATCAGTGCATGATCAGTCACTGATCAGTGCATGATCAATTACGTGATCAGTGCATGATCAGTCACGTGATCAGTGCATGGTAGCTACGTGATCAGTGCATGATCAGCCACGTGATCAGTGCATGATAGCCACGTGATCAGTGCATGATCAGTCACGTGATCAGTGTATGATCATCCACGTGATCAGTGCATGATCAGTCACGTGATCAGTGCATGATATAGACGTGATCAGTGCATGATCAGTCACGTGATCAGTGCATGATCAGCCACGTGATCAGTGCATGATAGCCACGTGATCAGTGCATGATAGCCAGTGATCAGTGCATGATCAGTCACGTGATCAGTGCATGATCAGCCACGTGATCAGTGCATGATAGCCACTGATCAGTGCATGATCAGTCACGTGATCAGTGCATGATCAGTCACGTGATCAGTGCATGATCAGCCACGTGATCAGTGCATGATCAGCCACGTGATCAGTGCATGATCAGCCACGTGATCAGTGCATGATAGCCACGTGATCAGTGCATGATCAGTCACGTGATCAGTGCATGATCAGTCACGTGATCAGTGCATGATCAGCCACGTGATCAGTGCATGATCAGCCACGTGATCAGTGCATGATAGCCACGTGATCAGTGCATGATCAGTCACGTGATCAGTGTGATCAGCCACGTGATCAGTGCATGATAGCCACGTGATCAGTGCATGATAGCCACGTGATCAGTGCATGATCAGTCACGTGATCAGTGCATGATCAGTCACGTGATCGTGTGATCAGCCACGTGATCAGTGCATGATGATCCACGTGATCAGTGCATGATCAGTCACGTGATCAGTGCATGATCAGCCACGTGATCAGTGCATGATAGCCACGTGATCAGTGCATGATCAGTCACGTGATAGTGTGTGATCAGCCACGTGATCAGTGCATGATCATCCACGTGATCAGTGCATGATAGCCACGTGATCAGTGCATGATCAGCCACGTGATCAGTGCATGATCAGTCACGTGATCAGTGCATGATCAGCCACGTGATCAGTGCATGATCAATTACGTGATCAGTGCATGATCAGTCACGTGACCAGTACATGGTTGCTACGTGATCTTGCATGATCAGCCACGTGAGCAGTGCATGATAGCCACGTGATCAGTGCATGATCAGTCACGTGATCAGTGCATGATCAGTCACGTGATCAGTGCATGATCATTTACGTGATCAGTGCATGATCAGTCACGTGACCAGTATATGGTAGCTACGTGATCATTGCATGACAGCCACGTGATCAGTGCATGATAGCCACGTGATGTGTGCATGATCAGTCACGTGATCAGTGCATGATCAGCCACGTGATCAGTGCATGATAGCCACGTGATCAGTGCATGATCAGTTACGTGAGCAGTGTATGATCAGCCACGTGATCAGTGCATGGTCAGACACGTGAACAGTGTATGATCAGCCACGTGATCAGTGCATGATATCCAAGTGATCAGTGCATGATCAATCACGTGATCAGTGTATGATCAGCCACGTGAACAGTGCATGCTCAGTCACGTGATCAGGGCCTGCTGAGCTGCGTGATTACTGTCTGCTCATCTGCTTGACAATTGCCAGCTGAGCTGCACGATTCCTGCCTGTCATCTGCTTGACAATTGCCAGCTGTGCTGCGTAATTCCTGCCTGCTCAGCTGCTTGATTATTGCCAGCTGAGCAGCATGATTCCTCACAGCTGAGTTCCATGATTATTGCCTGCTGACTGTTTGATTCGTGCCTACTCAGCTCTTTGTTTATTGCCTCCAGAGGCACATGATCAGTGTATGATAGCAAACATGATCAGCGCATGATCAGTCACATGATCAGCGCCATTAAGTCACGTGATCACTACATGATAGTCATGTGATCAGTCCATGCTCAGTCACGGTATCAGTGCATGATCAGCCACGTGATCAGTGCATGATCTGTCACATGATTAGTGTATGATCATCCACGTGATCAGTGCATGGGCAGTCATGTGATCAGTGCATGATATAGACGTGATCAGTGCATGATCAGTCACGTGATCAGTGCATGATAGCCACGTGATCAGTGCATGATCAGTCACCTGATGGGTGTATGATCATTCACGTGACCTGTACATGGTAGCTACATGATCATTGCATGATCAGCCACGTGAGTAGTGCATGATAGCCACGTGATCAGTGCATGATCAGTCACGTGATCAGTGCATGATCAGTCATGTGACCAGTACATGGTAGCTGCGTGATCATGCATGATCAGCCACGTGAGCAGTGCATGATAGCCACGTGATCAGTGCATGATCAGACACGTGATCAGTGCATGATCAGTCACGTGATCAGTGCATGATCAGCCACGTGATCAGTGCATGATCAGTCACGTGATCAGTGCATGATCAGCCACGTGATCAGTGCATGATCAGCCACGTGATCAGTGCATGATCAGTCACGTGATCAGTGCATGATCAGTCACGTGATCAGTGCATGGTAGCTACGTGATCAGTGCATGATCAGCCACGTGATCAGTGCATGATAGCCACGTGATCAGTGCATGATAGCCACGTGATCAGTGCATGATCAGTCACGTGATCAGTGCATGATCAGCCACGTGATCAGTGCATGATATCAGTGCATGATAGCCACGTGATCAGTGCATGATAGCCACGTGATCAGTGCATGATCAGTCACGTGATCGTGTGTGATCAGCCACGTGATCAGTGCATGATATCAGTGCATGATAGCCACGTGATCAGTGCATGATAGCCACGTGATCAGTGCATGATCAGTCACGTGATACGTGATCAGCCACGTGATCAGTGCATGATATCCACGTGATCAGTGCATGATAGCCACGTGATCAGTGCATGATAGTCACGTGATCATGCATGATCAGTCACGTGATACGTGTGTGATCAGCCACGTGATCAGTGCATGATGAGCCACGTGATCAGTGCATGATCAATTACGTGATCAGTGCATGATCAGTCACGTGACCAGTACATGGTTGCTACGTGATCGTTGCATGATCAGCCACGTGAGCAGTGCATGATAGCCACGTGATCAGTGCATGATCAGTCACGTGATCAGTGCATGATCAGTCACGTGAACAGTGCATGATCATTTACGTGATCAGTGCATGATCAGTCACGTGACCAGTATATGGTAGCTACGTGATCATTCATGATCAGCCACGTGAGCAGTGCATGATAGCCACGTGATCAGTGCATGATCAGTTACGTGATCAGTGTATGATCAGCCACGTGATCAGTGCATGAGTGCCACGTGATCAGTGCATGATATGTCACGTGACAGTGTGTGATCAGCCACGTGATCAGTGCATGATCAGCCACGTGATCAGTGCATGATAGCCACGTGATCAGTGCATGATCAGCCACGTGATCAGTGCATGATCAGTCACGTGATCAGTGCATGATCAGCCACGTGATCAGTGCATGATCAGCCACGTGATCAGTGCATGACAATCCAGTGATCAGTGCTGCCTGTCATCTGCTTGACAATTGCCAGCTGTGCTGCATAATTCCTGCCTGCTCATCCAGCTGTGATTATTGCCAGCTGAGCAGCATGATTTCTCACAGCTGAGTTCCATGATTATTGCCTGACTGATTCGTGCCTACTCAGCTCTTTGTTCATTGCCTCCAGAGGCACATGATCAGTGTATGACACAAACATGATCAGCACATGATCAGTCACATGATCAGTGCATGATAAGCCACGTGATCAGTGCATGATCAGTCACGTGATCAGTGCATGATCAGTCATGTGATCAGTGCATGGTAGCTGCGTGATCAGTGCATGATCAGCCACGTGATCAGTGCATGATCAGTCACGTGATCAGTGCATGATCAGCCACGTGATCAGTGCATGATCAGTCACGTGATCAGTGCATGATAGCTACGTGATCAGTGCATGATCAGCCACGTGATCAGTGCATGATAGCCACGTGATCAGTGCATGATCAGCCACGTGATCAGTGCATGATAGCCACGTGATCAGTGCATGATCAGTCACGTGATACGTGTGTGATCAGCCACGTGATCAGTGCATGATATCCACGTGATCAGTGCATGATAGCCACGTGATCAGTGCATGATTAGTCACGTGATCAGTGCATGATCAGTCACGTGATACAGTGTGATCAGCCACGTGATCAGTGCATGATGAGCCACGTGATCAGTGCATGATCAATTACGTGATCAGTGCATGATCAGTCACGTGACCAGTACATGGTTGCTACGTGATCATTGCATGATCAGCCACGTGAGCAGTGCATGATAGCCACGTGATCAGTGCATGATCAGTCACGTGATCAGTGCATGATCAGTCACGTGAACAGTGCATGATCATTTACGTGATCAGTGCATGATCAGTCACGTGACCAGTATATGGTAGCTTCGTGATCATTCCATGACGAGCCACGTGAGCAGTGCATGATAGCCACGTGATGTGTGCATGATCAGTCACGTGATCAGAGTATGATCAGCCACGTGATCAGTGCATGAGTGCCACGTGATCAGTGCATGATATGTCATGTGACAGGTGTGTGATCAGCCACGTGAACAGTGCATGTTCAGCCACGTGATCAGTCCATGATAGCCACGTGATCAGTGCATGATCAGTTACGTGAGCAGTGTATGATCAGCCACGTGATCAGTGCATGGTCAGACACGTGAACAGTGTATGATCAGCCACGTGATCAGTGCATGATATCCAAGTGATCAGTGCATGATCATCACGTGATCAGTGTATGATCAGCCACGTGAACAGTGCATGCTCAGTCACGTGATCAGGGCCTGCTGAGCTGAGTGATTACTGTCTGCTCATCTGCTTGACAATTTCCAGCTGTGCTGCATAATTCCTGCCTGCTCAGCTGCTTGATTATTGCCAGCTGAGCAGCATGATTCCTCACAGCTGAGTTCCATGATTATTGCCTGCTGACTGATTCGTGCCTACTCAGCTCTTTGTTTATTGCCTCCAGAGGCACATGATCAGTGTATGATAGCAAACATGATCAGTGCATGATCAGTCACATGATCAGCGCCATTAAGTCACGTGATCAGTACATGATAGTCATGTGATCAGTCCATGCTCAGTCACGGTATCAGTGCATGATCAGCCACGTGATCAGTGCATGATCAGCCACGTGATCAGTGCATGATAGCTATGTGATCAGTGCATGATCAGTCACGTGATCAGTGCATGATCAGGCACGTGATCAGTGCATGATCATCACCTGATGGGTGTATGATCAGTCACGTGACCAGTACATGGTAGCTACATGATCATTGCATGATCAGCCACGTGAGTAGTGCATGATAGCCACGTGATCAGTGCATGATCAGTCACGTGATCAGTGCATGATCAGTCATGTGATCAGTGCATGATCAGGCACGTGATCAGTGCATGATCAGCCACGTGATCAGTGCATGATAGCCACGTGATCAGTGCATGATCAGTCACGTGATCAGTGCATGATCAGTCACGTGATCAGTGCATGATCAGCCACGTGATCAGTGCATGATCAGCCACGTGATCAGTGCATGATCATTACGTGATCAGTGCATGATCAGTCACGTGACCAGTGCATGGTAGCTACGTGATCAGTGCATGATCAGCCACGTGATCAGTGCATGATAGCCACGTGATCAGTGCATGATCAGTCACGTGATCAGTGCATGATCAGTCACGTGATCAGTGCATGATCAGTCACGTGATCAGTGCATGATCAGTCACGTGATCAGTGCATGATCAGCCACGTGATCAGTGCATGATAGTCACGTGACAGTGTGTGATCAGCCACGTGACAGTGCATGTTAGCCACGTGATCAGTGCATGATAGCCACGTGATCAGTGCATGATCAGTTACGTGAGCAGTGTATGATCAGCCACGTGATCAGTGCATGGTCAGACACGTGAACAGTGTATGATCAGCCACGTGATCAGTGCATGATATCCAAGTGATCAGTGCATGATCAATCACGTGATCAGTGTATGATCAGCCACGTGAACAGTGCATGCTCAGTCACGTGATCAGGGCCTGCTGAGCTGCGTGATTACTGTCTGCTCATCTGCTTGACAATTGCCAGCTGAGCTGCACGATTCCTGCCTGTCATCTGCTTGACAATTGCCAGCTGTGCTGCGTAATTCCTGCCTGCTCAGCTGCTTGATTATTGCCAGCTGAGCAGCATGATTCCTCACAGCTGAGTTCCATGATTATTGCCTGCTGACTGTTTGATTCGTGCCTACTCAGCTCTTTGTTTATTGCCTCCAGAGGCACATGATCAGTGTATGATAGCAAACATGATCAGCGCATGATCAGTCACATGATCAGCGCCATTAAGTCACGTGATCACTACATGATAGTCATGTGATCAGTCCATGCTCAGTCACGGTATCAGTGCATGATCAGCCACGTGATCAGTGCATGATCAGCCACGTGATCAGTGCATGATAGCTATGTGATCAGTGCATGATCAGTCACGTGATCAGTGCATGATCAGGCACGTGATCAGTGCATGATCAGTCACCTGATGGGTGTATGATCAGTCACGTGACCAGTACATGGTAGCTACATGATCATTGCATGATCAGCCACGTGAGTAGTGCATGATAGCCACGTGATCAGTGCATGATCAGTCACGTGATCAGTGCATGATCAGCCATGTGATCAGTGCATGATCAGGCACGTGATCAGTGCATGATCAGCCACGTGATCAGTGCATGATAGCCACGTGATCAGTGCATGATCAGTCACGTGATCAGTGCATGATCAGTCACGTGATCAGTGCATGATCAGCCACGTGATCAGTGCATGATCAGCCACGTGATCAGTGCATGATCAGTCACGTGATCAGTGCATGATAGTCACGTGATCAGTGCATGATCAGCCACGTGATCAGTGCATGATAGCCACGTGATCAGTGCATGATCAGTCACGTGATCAGTGCATGATCAGTCACGTGATCAGTGCATGATCAGTCACGTGATCAGTGCATGATCAGCCACGTGATCAGTGCATGATCAGTCACGTGATCAGTGCATGGTAGCTACGTGATCAGTGCATGATCAGCCACGTGATCAGTGCATGATAGCCACGTGATCAGTGCATGATCAGTCACGTGATCAGTGTATGATCATCCGTGATCAGTGCATGATCAGTCACGTGATCAGTGCATGATATAGACGTGATCAGTGCATGATCAGTCACGTGATCAGTGCATGATCAGCCACGTGATCAGTGCATGATAGCCACGTGATCAGTGCATGATAGCCAGTGATCAGTGCATGATCAGTCACGTGATCAGTGCATGATCAGCCACGTGATCAGTGCATGATAGCCACGTGATCAGTGCATGATCAGTCACGTGATCAGTGCATGATCAGTCACGTGATCAGTGCATGATCAGCCACGTGATCAGTGCATGATCAGCCACGTGATCAGTGCATGATCAGTCACGTGATCAGTGCATGATCAGTCACGTGATCAGTGCATGATCAGTCACGTGATCAGTGCATGATCAGCCACGTGATCAGTGCATGATCAGTCACGTGATCAGTGCATGATCAGTCACGTGATCAGTGCATGATCAGCCACGTGATCAGTGCATGATATCAGTGCATGATAGCCACGTGATCAGTGCATGATAGCCACGTGATCAGTGCATGATCAGTCACGTGATCATGTGTGATCAGCCACGTGATCAGTGCATGATATCCACGTGATCAGTGCATGATAGCCACGTGATCAGTGCATGATAGTCACGTGATCAGTGCATGATCAGTCACGTGATCGTGTGTGATCAGCCACGTGATCAGTGCATGATCAGCCACGTGATCAGTGCATGATCAGTCACGTGATCAGTGCATGATCAGTCACGTGACAGTGCATGATAGCCACGTGATCAGTGCATGATCAGTCACGTGATCAGTGCATGATCAGTCACGTGATCAGTGCATGATCAGTCACGTGATCAGTGCATGATCAGTCACGTGATCAGTGCATGATAGCCACGTGATCAGTGCATGACAGCCACGTGATCAGTGCATGATAGCCACGTGATCAGTGCATGATCAGTCACGTGATCAGTGCATGATCAGCCACGTGATCAGTGCATGATGCCACGTGATCAGTGCATGATCAGTCACGTGATCAGTGCATGATCAGCCACGTGATCAGTGCATGATATCAGTGCATGATAGCCACGTGATCAGTGCATGATAGCCACGTGATCAGTGCATGATCAGTCACGTGATACGTGTGTGATCAGCCACGTGATCAGTGCATGATATCCACGTGATCAGTGCATGATAGCCACGTGATCAGTGCATGATAGTCACGTGATCAGTGCATGATCAGTCACGTGATACGTGTGATCAGCCACGTGATCAGTGCATGATGAGCCACGTGATCAGTGCAGGATCAATTACGTGATCAGTGCATGATCAGTCACGTGACCAGTACATGGTTGCTACGTGATCGTTGCATGATCAGCCACGTGAGCAGAGCATGATAGCCACGTGATCAGTGCATGATCAGTCACGTGATCAGTACATGATCAGTCACGTGAACAGTGCATGATCATTTACGTGATCTGTGCATGATCAGTCACGTGACCAGTATATGGTAGCTACGTGATCATTCCATGACGAGCCACGTGAGCAGTGCATGATAGCCACGTGATGTGTGCATGATGAGTTACGTGAGCAGAGTATGATCAGCCACGTGATCAGTGCATGAGTGCCACGTGATCAGTGCATGATATGTCACGTGACAGGTGTGTGATCAGCCACGTGAACAGTGCATGTTCAGCCACGTGATCAGTGCATGATAGCCACGTGATCAGTGCATGATCAGTTACGTGAGCAGTGTATGATCAGCCACGTGATCAGTGCATGGTCAGACACGTGAACAGTGTATGATCAGCCACGTGATCAGTGCATGATATCCAAGTGATCAGTGCATGATCAATCACGTGATCAGTGTATGATCAGCCACGTGAACAGTGCATGCTCAGTCACGTGATCAGGGCCTGCTGAGCTGCGTGATTACTGTCTGCTCATCTGCTTGACAATTGCCAGCTGAGCTGCACGATTCCTGCCTGTCATCTGCTTGACAATTGCCAGCTGTGCTGCGTAATTCCTGCCTGCTCAGCTGCTTGATTATTGCCAGCTGAGCAGCATGATTCCTCACAGCTGAGTTCCATGATTATTGCCTGCTGACTGTTTGATTCGTGCCTACTCAGCTCTTTGTTTATTGCCTCCAGAGGCACATGATCAGTGTATGATAGCAAACATGATCAGCGCATGATCAGTCACATGATCAGCGCCATTAAGTCACGTGATCACTACATGATAGTCATGTGATCAGTCCATGCTCAGTCACGGTATCAGTGCATGATCAGCCACGTGATCAGTGCATGATCTGTCACATGATTAGTGTATGATCATCCACGTGATCAGTGCATGGGCAGTCATGTGATCAGTGCATGATATAGACGTGATCAGTGCATGATCAGTCTCGTGATCAGTGCATGATAGCCACGTGATCAGTGCATGATCAGTCACCTGATGGGTGTATGATCATTCACGTGACCTGTACATGGTAGCTACATGATCATTGCATGATCAGCCACGTGAGTAGTGCATGATAGCCACGTGATCACTGCATGATCAGTCACGTGATCAGTGCATGATCAGTCATGTGACCAGTACATGGTAGCTGCGTGATCATGCATGATCAGCCACGTGAGCAGTGCATGATAGCCACGTGATCAGTGCATGATCAGACACGTGATCAGTGCATGATCAGTCACGTGATCAGTGCATGATCAGCCACGTGATCAGTGCATGATCAGTCACGTGATCAGTGCATGATCAGCCACGTGATCAGTGCATGATCAGCCACGTGATCAGTGCATGATCAGTCACGTGATCAGTGCATGATCAGTCACGTGATCAGTGCATGATAGCTACGTGATCAGTGCATGATCAGCCACGTGATCAGTGCATGATAGCCACGTGATCAGTGCATGATCAGCCACGTGATCAGTGCATGATCAGTCACGTGATCAGTGCATGATCAGCCACGTGATCAGTGCATGATATCAGTGCATGATAGCCACGTGATCAGTGCATGATAGCCACGTGATCAGTGCATGATCAGTCACGTGATATGTGTGTGATCAGCCACGTGATCAGTGCATGATATCAGTGCATGATAGCCACGTGATCAGTGCATGATAGCCACGTGATCAGTGCATGATCAGTCACGTGATACGTGTGTGATCAGCCACGTGATCAGTGCATGATATCCACGTGATCAGTGCATGATAGCCACGTGATCAGTGCATGATAGTCACGTGATCAGTGCATGATCAGTCACGTGATACGTGTGTGATCAGCCACGTGATCAGTGCATGATGAGCCACGTGATCAGTGCATGATCAATTACGTGATCAGTGCATGATCAGTCACGTGACCAGTACATGGTTGCTACGTGATCGTTGCATGATCAGCCACGTGAGCAGTGCATGATAGCCACGTGATCAGTGCATGATCAGTCACGTGATCAGTACATGATCAGTCACGTGAACAGTGCATGATCATTTACGTGATCTGTGCATGATCAGTCACGTGACCAGTATATGGTAGCTACGTGATCATTCCATGATCAGCCACGTGAGCAGTGCATGATAGCCACGTGATGTGTGCATGATGAGTTACGTGAGCAGAGTATGATCAGCCACGTGATCAGTGCATGAGTGCCACGTGATCAGTGCATGATATGTCACGTGACAGGTGTGTGATCAGCCACGTGAACAGTGCATGTTCAGCCACGTGATCAGTGCATGATAGCCACGTGATCAGTGCATGATCAGTACGTGAGCAGTGTATGATCAGCCACGTGATCAGTGCATGGTCAGACACGTGAACAGTGTATGATCAGCCACGTGATCAGTGCATGATATCCAAGTGATCAGTGCATGATCAATCACGTGATCAGTGTATGATCAGCCACGTGAACAGTGCATGCTCAGTCACGTGATCAGGGCCTGCTGAGCTGCGTGATTACTGTCTGCTCATCTGCTTGACAATTGCCAGCTGAGCTGCACGATTCCTGCCTGTCATCTGCTTGACAATTGCCAGCTGTGCTGCGTAATTCCTGCCTGCTCAGCTGCTTGATTATTGCCAGCTGAGCAGCATGATTCCTCACAGCTGAGTTCCATGATTATTGCCTGCTGACTGTTTGATTCGTGCCTACTCAGCTCTTTGTTTATTGCCTCCAGAGGCACATGATCAGTGTATGATAGCAAACATGATCAGCGCATGATCAGTCACATGATCAGCGCCATTAAGTCACGTGATCACTACATGATAGTCATGTGATCAGTCCATGCTCAGTCACGGTATCAGTGCATGATCAGCCACGTGATCAGTGCATGATCTGTCACATGATTAGTGTATGATCATCCACGTGATCAGTGCATGGGCAGTCATGTGATCAGTGCATGATATAGACGTGATCAGTGCATGATCAGTCTCGTGATCAGTGCATGATAGCCACGTGATCAGTGCATGATCAGTCACCTGATGGGTGTATGATCATTCACGTGACCTGTACATGGTAGCTACATGATCATTGCATGATCAGCCACGTGAGTAGTGCATGATAGCCACGTGATCAGTGCATGATCAGTCACGTGATCAGTGCATGATCAGTCATGTGACCAGTACATGGTAGCTGCGTGATCATGCATGATCAGCCACGTGAGCAGTGCATGATAGCCACGTGATCAGTGCATGATCAGACACGTGATCAGTGCATGATCAGTCACGTGATCAGTGCATGATCAGCCACGTGATCAGTGCATGATCAGTCACGTGATCAGTGCATGATCAGCCACGTGATCAGTGCATGATCAGCCACGTGATCAGTGCATGATCAGTCACGTGATCAGTGCATGATCAGTCACGTGATCAGTGCATGATAGCCACGTGATCAGTGCATGATCAGCCACGTGATCAGTGCATGATAGCCACGTGATCAGTGCATGATCAGCCACGTGATCAGTGCATGATCAGTCACGTGATCAGTGCATGATCAGCCACGTGATCAGTGCATGATAGCCACGTGATCAGTGCATGACAATTACGTGATCAGTGCATGATCAGTCACGTGATCAGTGCATGATAGCCACGTGATCAGTGCATGATCAGTCACGTGATCAGTGTGTGATCAGCCACGTGAACAGTGCATGCTCAGTCACGTGATCAGGGCCTGCTGAGCTGCGTGATTACTGTCTGCTCATCTGCTTGACAATTGCCAGCTGAGCTGCACGATTCCTGCCTGTCATCTGCTTGACAATTGCCACCTGTGCTGCATAATTCCTGCCTGCTCATCTACTTGATTATTGCCAGCTGAGCAGCATGATTTCTCAGAGCTGAGTTCCATGATTATTGCCTACTGATTCGTGCCTACTCAGCTCTTTGTTCATTGCCTCCAGAGGCACATGATCAGTGTATGACACAAACATGATCAGCACATGATCAGTCACATGATCAGTGCATGATAAGCCACGTGATCAGTGCATGATCAATTACGTGATCAGTGCATGATCAGTCATGTGACCAGTGCATGGTAGCTGCGTGATCAGTGCATGATCAGCCACGTGATCAGTGCATGATCAGTCACGTGATCAGTGCATGATCAGCCACGTGATCAGTGCATGATCAGTCACGTGATCAGTGCATGATAGCTACGTGATCAGTGCATGATCAGCCACGTGATCAGTGCATGATAGCCACGTGATCAGTGCATGATCAGCCACGTGATCAGTGCATGATAGCCACGTGATCAGTGCATGATCAGTCACGTGATACGTGTGTGATCAGCCACGTGATCAGTGCATGATATCCACGTGATCAGTGCATGATAGCCACGTGATCAGTGCATGATTAGTCACGTGATCAGTGCATGATCAGTCACGTGATACAGTGTGATCAGCCACGGATCAGTGCATGATGAGCCACGTGATCAGTGCATGATCAATTACGTGATCAGTGCATGATCAGTCACGTGACCAGTACATGGTTGCTACGTGATCATTGCATGATCAGCCACGTGAGCAGTGCATGATAGCCACGTGATCAGTGCATGATCAGTCACGTGATCAGTACATGATCAGTCACGTGAACAGTGCATGATCATTTACGTGATCAGTGCATGATCAGTCACGTGACCAGTATATGGTAGCTACGTGATCATTCCATGACGAGCCACGTGATCAGTGCATGATAGCCACATGATGTGTGCATGATCAGTCACGTGATCAGTGTATGATCAGCCACGTGATCAGTGCATGATCAGCCACGTGATCAGTGCATGATCAGTTACGTGAGCAGTGTATGATCAGCCACGTGATCAGTGCATGGTCAGACACGTGAACAGTGTATGATCAGCCACGTGATCAGTGCATGATATCCCAGTGATCAGTGCATGATCATCACGTGATCAGTGTATGATCAGCCACGTGAACAGTGCATGCTCAGTCACGTGATCAGGGCCTGCTGAGCTGCGTGATTACTGTCTGCTCATCTGCTTGACAATTGCCAGCTGAGCTGCACGATTCCTGCCTGTCATCTGCTTGACAATTGCCAGCTGTGCTGCGTAATTCCTGCCTGCTCAGCTGCTTGATTATTGCCAGCTGAGCAGCATGATTCCTCACAGCTGAGTTCCATGATTATTGCCTGCTGACTTTTGATTCGTGCCTACTCAGCTCTTTGTTTATTGCCTCCAGAGGCACATGATCAGTGTATGATAGCAAACATGATCAGCGCATGATCAGTCACATGATCAGCGCCATTAAGTCACGTGATCACTACATGATAGTCATGTGATCAGTCCATGCTCAGTCACGGTATCAGTGCATGATCAGCCACGTGATCAGTGCATGATCAGCCACGTGATCAGTGCATGATCAGTCACATGATCAGTGCATGATCATCCACGTGATCAGTGCATGATCAGTCATGTGATCAGTGCATGATATAGACGTGATCAGTGCATGATCAGTCACGTGATCAGTGCATGATCAGCCACGTGATCAGTGCATGATCAGTCACGTGATCAGTGCATGATCAGCCACGTGATCAGTGCATGATCAGTCACGTGATCAGTGCATGATATAGACGTGATCAGTGCATGATCAGTCACGTGATCAGTGCATGATAGCCACGTGATCAGTGCATGATCAGTCACGTGATCAGTGCATGATCAGTCACGTGATCAGTACATGGTAGCTACGTGATCAGTGCATGATCAGCCACGTGATCAGTGCATGATAGCCACGTGATCAGTGCATGATCAGTCACGTGATCAGTGCATGATCAGTCACGTGACCAGTACATGGTAGCTACGTGATCATGCATGATCAGCCACGTGATCAGTGCATGATAGCCACGTGATCAGTGCATGATCAGTCACGTGATCAGTGCATGATCAGTCACGTGATCAGTGCATGATCAGCCACGTGATCAGTGCATGATCAGTCACGTGATCAGTGCATGATCAGCCACGTGATCAGTGCATGATAGCCACGTGATCAGTGCATGATCAGTCACGTGATCAGTGCATGATCAGTCACGTGATCAGTGCATGATCAGCCACGTGATCAGTGCATGATCAGCCACGTGATCAGTGCATGATCAGCCACGTGATCAGTGCATGATCAGTCACGTGATCAGTGCATGATCAGCCACGTGATCAGTGCATGATCAGTCATGTAGTCAGTGCATGATAGCCCGTGATCAGTGCATGATCAGTCACGTGATCAGTGTATGATCAGCCACGTGATCAGTGCATGATAGCCACGTGATCAGTGCATGATCAGTCACGTGATCAGTGTATGATCAGCCACGTGAACAGTGCATGCTCAGTCACGTGATCAGGGCCTGCTGAGCTGCGTGATTACTGTCTGCTCATCTGCTTGACAATTGCCAGCTGAGCTGCACGATTCCTGCCTGTCATCTGCTTGACAATTGCCAGCTGTGCTGCATAATTCCTGCCTGCTCAGCTGCTTGATTATTGCCAGCTGAGCAGCATGATTTCTCACAGCTGAGTTCCATGATTATTGCCTGCTGACTGATTCGTGCCTACTCAGCTCTTTGTTCATTGCCTCCAGAGGCACATGATCAGTGTATGATAGCAAACATGATCAGTGCATGATCAGTCACATGATCAGTGCATGATAAGCCACGTGATCAGTGCATGATCAGTCATGTGATCAGTGCATGATCAGTCATGTGACCAGTGCATGGTAGCTGCGTGATCAGTGCATGATCAGCCACGTGATCAGTGCATGATAGCCACGTGATCAGTGCATGATCAGCCACGTGATCAGTGCATGATCAGTCACGTGATCAGTGCATGATCAGCCACGTGATCAGTGCATGATAGCCACGTGATCAGTGCATGATAGCCACGTGATCAGTGCATGATCAGTCACGTGATCAGTGCATGATCAGTCACGTGATCAGTGCATGATCAGCCACGTGATCAGTGCATGATCAGCCACGTGATCAGTGCATGATCAGTCACGTGATCAGTGCATGATCAGTCACGTGACCAGTACATGGTAGCTACGTGATCATTGCATGATCAGCCACGTGATCAGTGCATGATAGCCACGTGATCAGTGCATGATAGCCACGTGATCAGTGCATGATCAGTCACGTGATAGTGCATGATCAGCCACGTGATCAGTGCATGATATCCACGTGATCAGTGCATGATAGCCACGTGATCAGTGCATGATAGCCACGTGATCAGTGCATGATCAGTCACGTGATCAGTGTGTGATCAGCCACGTGATCAGTGCATGATCAATTACGTGATCAGTGCATGATCAGTCACGTGACCAGTACATGGTTGCTACGTGATCATTGCATGATCAGCCACGTGAGCAGAGCATGATAGCCACGTGATCAGTGCATGATCAGTCACGTGATCAGTACATGATCAGTCACGTGAACAGTGCATGATCATTTACGTGATCTGTGCATGATCAGTCACGTGACCAGTATATGGTAGCTACGTGATCATTCCATGACGAGCCACGTGAGCAGTGCATGATAGCCACGTGATGTGTGCATGATCAGTTACGTGAGCAGAGTATGATCAGCCACGTGATCAGTGCATGAGTGCCACGTGATCAGTGCATGATATGTCACGTGACAGGTGTGTGATCAGCCACGTGAACAGTGCATGTTCAGCCACGTGATCAGTGCATGATAGCCACGTGATCAGTGCATGATCAGTTACGTGAGCAGTGTATGATCAGCCACGTGATCAGTGCATGGTCAGACACGTGAACAGTGTATGATCAGCCACGTGATCAGTGCATGATATCCAAGTGATCAGTGCATGATCATCACGTGATCAGTGTATGATCAGCCACGTGAACAGTGCATGCTCAGTCACGTGATCAGGGCCTGCTGAGCTGCGTGATTACTGTCTGCTCATCTGCTTGACAATTGCCAGCTGAGCTGCACGATTCCTGCCTGTCATCTGCTTGACAATTGCCAGCTGTGCTGCGTAATTCCTGCCTGCTCAGCTGCTTGATTATTGCCAGCTGAGCAGCATGATTCCTCACAGCTGAGTTCCATGATTATTGCCTGCTGACTGTTTGATTCGTGCCTACTCAGCTCTTTGTTTATTGCCTCCAGAGGCACATGATCAGTGTATGATAGCAAACATGATCAGCGCATGATCAGTCACATGATCAGCGCCATTAAGTCACGTGATCACTACATGATAGTCATGTGATCAGTCCATGCTCAGTCACGGTATCAGTGCATGATCAGCCACGTGATCAGTGCATGATCAGCCACGTGATCAGTGCATGATAGCCATGTGATCAGTGCATGATCAGTCACGTGATCAGTGCATGATCAGGCACGTGATCAGTGCATGATCAGTCACCTGATGGGTGTATGATCAGTCACGTGACCAGTACATGGTAGCTACATGATCATTGCATGATCAGCCACGTGAGTAGTGCATGATAGCCACGTGATCAGTGCATGATCAGTCACGTGATCAGTGCATGATCAGTCATGTGATCAGTGCATGATCAGGCACGTGATCAGTGCATGATCAGCCACGTGATCAGTGCATGATAGCCACGTGATCAGTGCATGATCAGTCACGTGATCAGTGCATGATCAGTCACGTGATCAGTGCATGATCAGCCACGTGATCAGTGCATGATCAGCCACGTGATCAGTGCATGATCATTACGTGATCAGTGCATGATCAGTCACGTGATCAGTGCATGGTAGCTACGTGATCAGTGCATGATCAGCCACGTGATCAGTGCATGATAGCCACGTGATCAGTGCATGATCAGTCACGTGATCAGTGCATGATCAGTCACGTGATCAGTGCATGATCAGTCACGTGATCAGTGCATGATCAGTCACGTGATCAGTGCATGATCAGCCACGTGATCAGTGCATGATAGCCACGTGATCAGTGCATGATCAGTCACGTGATCAGTGCATGATCAGTCACGTGATCAGTGCATGATCAGCCACGTGATCAGTGCATGATCAGTCACGTGATCAGTGCATGATCAGCCACGTGATCAGTGCATGATATCAGTGCATGATCAGCCACGTGATCAGTGCATGATAGCCACGTGATCAGTGCATGATCAGTCACGTGATCAGTGTGATCAGCCACGTGATCAGTGCATGATATCAGTGCATGATAGCCACGTGATCAGTGCATGATAGCCACGTGATCAGTGCATGATCAGTCACGTGATCAGTGCATGATCAGCCACGTGATCAGTGCATGATATCAGTGCATGATCAGCCACGTGATCAGTGCATGATAGCCACGTGATCAGTGCATGATCAGCCACGTGATCAGTGCATGATAGTCACGTGATCAGTGCATGATCAGTCACGTGATCAGTGCATGATCAGCCACGTGATCAGTGCATGATCAGCCACGTGATCAGTGCATGATCAGCCACGTGATCAGTGCATGATCAGTCACGTGATCAGTGCATGATGCTACGTGATCAGTGCATGATCAGCCACGTGATCAGTGCATGATAGCCACGTGATCAGTGCATGATCAGTCACGTGATCAGTGCATGATCAGTCACGTGATCAGTGCATGATCAGTCACGTGATCAGTGTATGATCAGCCACGTGAACAGTGCATGCTCAGTCACGTGATCAGGGCCTGCTGAGCTGCGTGATTACTGTCTGCTCATCTGCTTGACAATTGCCAGCTGAGCTGCACGATTCCTGCCTGTCATCTGCTTGACAATTGCCAGCTGTGCTGCGTAATTCCTGCCTGCTCAGCTGCTTGATTATTGCCAGCTGAGCAGCATGATTCCTCACAGATAAGTTCCATGATTATTGACTGCTGACTTATGATTCGTGCCTACTCAGCTCTTTGTTTATTGCCTCCAGAGGCACATGATCAGTGTATGATAGCAAACATGATCAGCGCATGATCAGTCACATGATCAGTGCCATTAAGTCACGTGATCAGTACATGATAGTCATGTGATCAGTCCATGCTCAGTCACGGTATCAGTGCATGATCAGCCACGTGATCAGTGCATGATCAGCCACGTGATCAGTGCATGATCAGCCACGTGATCAGTGCATGATCAGTCACGTGATCAGTGCATGATCAGCCACGTGATCAGTGCATGATCAGTCACGTGATCAGTGCATGATCAGCCACGTGATCAGTGCATGATCAGTCACGTGATCAGTGCATGATAGCCACGTGATCAGTGCATGATCAGTCACGTGATCAGTGCATGATCAGTCACGTGATCAGTGCATGATAGCCACGTGATCAGTGCATGATCAGCCACGTGATCAGTGCATGATCAGCCACGTGATCAGTGCATGATCAGCCACGTGATCAGTGCATGATCAGTCACGTGATCAGTGCATGATCAGTCACGTGATCAGTGCATGGTAGCTACGTGATCATTGCATGATCAGCCACGTGATCAGTGCATGATAGCCACGTGATCAGTGCATGATCAGCCACGTGATCAGTGCATGATCAGTCACGTGATCAGTGCATGATCAGTCACGTGATCAGTGCATGATCAGCCACGTGATCAGTGCATGATCAGTCATGTAGTCAGTGCATGATAGCCCGTGATCAGTGCATGATCAGTCACGTGATCAGTGTATGATCAGCCACGTGATCAGTGCATGATAGCCACGTGATCAGTGCATGATCAGTCACGTGATCAGTGTGTGATCAGCCACGTGAACAGTGCATGCTCAGTCACGTGATCAGGGCCTGCTGAGCTGCGTGATTACTGTCTGCTCATCTGCTTGACAATTGCCAGCTGAGCTGCACGATTCCTGCCTGTCATCTGCTTGACAATTGCCAGCTGTGCTGCATAATTCCTGCCTGCTCAGCTGCTTGATTATTGCCAGCTGAGCAGCATGATTTCTCACAGCTGAGTTCCATGATTATTGCCTGCTGACTGATTCGTGCCTACTCAGCTCTTTGTTCATTGCCTCCAGAGGCACATGATCAGTGTATGATACCAAACATGATCAGTGCATGATCAGTCACATGATCAGTGCATGATAAGCCACGTGATCAGTGCATGATCAGTCATGTGATCAGTGCATGATCAGTCATGTGATCAGTGCATGATAGCTGCGTGATCAGTGCATGATCAGCCACGTGATCAGTGCATGATAGCCACGTGATCAGTGCATGATCAGCCACGTGATCAGTGCATGATCAGTCACGTGATCAGTGCATGATCAGCCACGTGATCAGTGCATGATAGCCACGTGATCAGTGCATGATCAGCCACGTGATCAGTGCATGATCATTCACGTGATCAGTGCATGATCAGTCACGTGATCAGTGCATGATCAGCCACGTGATCAGTGCATGATCAGCCACGTGATCAGTGCATGATCAGTCACGTGATCAGTGCATGATCAGTCACGTGACCAGTACATGGTAGCTACGTGATCATTGCATGATCAGCCACGTGATCAGTGCATGATAGCCACGTGATCAGTGCATGATCAGCCACGTGATCAGTGCATGATCAGTCACGTGATCGTGCATGATCAGCCACGTGATCAGTGCATGATAGCCACGTGATCAGTGCATGATAGCCACGTGATCAGTGCATGAGAGCCACGTGATCAGTGCATGATCAGTCACGTGATCAGTGTGTGATCAGCCACGTGATCAGTGCATGATCAATTACGTGATCAGTGCATGATCAGTCACGTGACCAGTACATGGTTGCTACGTGATCATTGCATGATCAGCCACGTGAGCAGAGCATGATAGCCACGTGATCAGTGCATGATCAGTCACGTGATCAGTACATGATCAGTCACGTGAACAGTGCATGATCATTTACGTGATCTGTGCATGATCAGTCACGTGACCAGTATATGGTAGCTACGTGATCATTCCATGACGAGCCACGTGAGCAGTGCATGATAGCCACGTGATGTGTGCATGATCAGTTACGTGAGCAGAGTATGATCAGCCACGTGATCAGTGCATGAGTGCCACGTGATCAGTGCATGATATGTCACGTGACAGGTGTGTGATCAGCCACGTGAACAGTGCATGTTCAGCCACGTGATCAGTGCATGATAGCCACGTGATCAGTGCATGATCAGTTACGTGAGCAGTGTATGATCAGCCACGTGATCAGTGCATGGTCAGACACGTGAACAGTGTATGATCAGCCACGTGATCAGTGCATGATATCCAAGTGATCAGTGCATGATCATCACGTGATCAGTGTATGATCAGCCACGTGAACAGTGCATGCTCAGTCACGTGATCAGGGCCTGCTGAGCTGCGTGATTACTGTCTGCTCATCTGCTTGACAATTGCCAGCTGAGCTGCACGATTCCTGCCTGTCATCTGCTTGACAATTGCCAGCTGTGCTGCGTAATTCCTGCCTGCTCAGCTGCTTGATTATTGCCAGCTGAGCAGCATGATTCCTCACAGCTGAGTTCCATGATTATTGCCTGCTGACTGTTTGATTCGTGCCTACTCAGCTCTTTGTTTATTGCCTCCAGAGGCACATGATCAGTGTATGATAGCAAACATGATCAGCGCATGATCAGTCACATGATCAGCGCCATTAAGTCACGTGATCACTACATGATAGTCATGTGATCAGTCCATGCTCAGTCACGGTATCAGTGCATGATCAGCCACGTGATCAGTGCATGATCAGCCACGTGATCAGTTCATGATAGCCATGTGATCAGTGCATGATCAGTCACGTGATCAGTGCATGATCAGGCACGTGATCAGTGCATGATCAGTCACCTGATGGGTGTATGATCAGTCACGTGACCAGTACATGGTAGCTACATGATCATTGCATGATCAGCCACGTGAGTAGTGCATGATAGCCACGTGATCAGTGCATGATCAGTCACGTGATCAGTGCATGATCAGTCATGTGATCAGTGCATGATCAGGCACGTGATCAGTGCATGATCAGCCACGTGATCAGTGCATGATAGCCACGTGATCAGTGCATGATCAGTCACGTGATCAGTGCATGATCAGTCACGTGATCAGTGCATGATCAGCCACGTGATCAGTGCATGATCAGCCACGTGATCAGTGCATGATCATTACGTGATCAGTGCATGATCAGTCACGTGATCAGTGCATGGTAGCTACGTGATCAGTGCATGATCAGCCACGTGATCAGTGCATGATAGCCACGTGATCAGTGCATGATCAGTCACGTGATCAGTGCATGATCAGTCACGTGATCAGTGCATGATCAGTCACGTGATCAGTGCATGATCAGTCACGTGATCAGTGCATGATCAGCCACGTGATCAGTGCATGATAGCCACGTGATCAGTGCATGATCAGTCACGTGATCAGTGCATGATCAGTCACGTGATCAGTGCATGATCAGCCACGTGATCAGTGCATGATCAGTCACGTGATCAGTGCATGATCAGCCACGTGATCAGTGCATGATATCAGTGCATGATCAGCCACGTGATCAGTGCATGATAGCCACGTGATCAGTGCATGATCAGTCACGTGATCAGTGCATGATCAGCCACGTGATCAGTGCATGATATCAGTGCATGAGAGCCACGTGATCAGTGCATGATAGCCACGTGATCAGTGCATGATCAGTCACGTGATCAGTGCATGATCAGCCACGTGATCAGTGCATGATATCAGTGCATGAGAGCCACGTGATCAGTGCATGATAGCCACGTGATCAGTGCATGATAGCCACGTGATCAGTGCATGATAGTCACGTGATCAGTGCATGATCAGTCACGTGATAGTGTGTGATCAGCCACGTGATCAGTGCATGATCAGCCACGTGATCAGTGCATGATCAGCCACGTGATCAGTGCATGATCAGTCACGTGATCAGTGCATGATAGCTACGTGATCAGTGCATGATCAGCCACGTGATCAGTGCATGATCAGCCACGTGATCAGTGCATGATCAGCCACGTGATCAGTGCATGATCAGTCACGTGATCAGTGCATGATCAGTCACGTGATCAGTGTATGATCAGCCACGTGAACAGTGCATGCTCAGTCACGTGATCAGGGCCTGCTGAGCTGCGTGATTACTGTCTGCTCATCTGCTTGACAATTGCCAGCTGAGCTGCACGATTCCTGCCTGTCATCTGCTTGACAATTGCCAGCTGTGCTGCGTAATTCCTGCCTGCTCAGCTGCTTGATTATTGCCAGCTGAGCAGCATGATTCCTCACAGCTGAGTTCCATGATTATTGCCTGCTGACTGTTTGATTCGTGCCTACTCAGCTCTTTGTTTATTGCCTCCAGAGGCACATGATCAGTGTATGATAGCAAACATGATCAGCGCATGATCAGTCACATGATCAGCGCCATTAAGTCACGTGATCACTACATGATAGTCATGTGATCAGTCCATGCTCAGTCACGGTATCAGTGCATGATCAGCCACGTGATCAGTGCATGATCTGTCACATGATTAGTGTATGATCATCCACGTGATCAGTGCATGGGCAGTCATGTGATCAGTGCATGATATAGACGTGATCAGTGCATGATCAGTGCATGATCAGTGCATGATAGCCACGTGATCAGTGCATGATCAGTCACCTGATGGGTGTATGATCATTCACGTGACCTGTACATGGTAGCTACATGATCATTGCATGATCAGCCACGTGAGTAGTGCATGATAGCCACGTGATCAGTGCATGATCAGTCACGTGATCAGTGCATGATCAGTCATGTGACCAGTACATGGTAGCTGCGTGATCATGCATGATCAGCCACGTGAGCAGTGCATGATAGCCACGTGATCAGTGCATGATCAGTCACGTGATCAGTGCATGATCAGTCACGTGATCAGTGCATGATCAGCCACGTGATCAGTGCATGATCAGCCACGTGATCAGTGTATGATCAGTCACGTGATCAGTGCATGATAGCCACGTGATCAGTGCATGATCAGTCACGTGATCAGTGCATGATCAGTCACGTGATCAGTGCATGATCAGCCACGTGATCAGTGCATGATCAGCCACGTGATCAGTGCATGATCAATTACGTGATCAGTGCATGATCAGTCACGTGATCAGTGCATGTAGCTACGTGATCAGTGCATGATCAGCCACGTGATCAGTGCATGATAGCCACGTGATCAGTGCATGATCAGCCACGTGATCAGTGCATGATCAGCCACGTGATCAGTGCATGATCAGTCACGTGATCAGTGCATGATCAGTCACGTGATCAGTGCATGATCAGTCACGTGATCAGTGCATGATCAGCCACGTGATCAGTGCATGATCAGTCACGTGATCAGTGCATGATAGCCACGTGATCAGTGCATGATCAGCCACGTGATCAGTGCATGATAGCCACGTGATCAGTGCATGATCAGTCACGTGATCAGTGCATGATCAGTCACGTGATCAGTGCATGATCAGTCACGTGATCAGTGCATGATCAATTACGTGATCAGTGCATGATCAGTCACGTGATCAGTGCATGGTAGCTACGTGATCAGTGCATGATCAGCCACGTGATCAGTGCATGATAGCCACGTGATCAGTGCATGATCAGTCACGTGATCAGTGTATGATCATCCACGTGATCAGTGCATGATCAGTCACGTGATCAGTGCATGATATAGACGTGATCAGTGCATGATCAGTCACGTGATCAGTGCATGATCAGCCACGTGATCAGTGCATGATAGCCACGTGATCAGTGCATGATAGCCAGTGATCAGTGCATGATCAGTCACGTGATCAGTGCATGATCAGCCACGTGATCAGTGCATGATAGCCACGTGATCAGTGCATGATCAGTCACGTGATCAGTGCATGATCAGTCACGTGATCAGTGCATGATCAGCCACGTGATCAGTGCATGATCAGCCACGTGATCAGTGCATGATCAGTCACGTGATCAGTGCATGATCAGCCACGTGATCAGTGCATGATCAGTCACGTGATCAGTGCATGATCAGCCACGTGATCAGTGCATGATCAGTCATGTGATCAGTGCATGATAGCCCGTGATCAGTGCATGATCAGTCCCGTGATCAGTGCATGATCAGTCACGTGATCAGTGCATGATAGCTACGTGATCAGTGCATGATCAGCCACGTGATCAGTGCATGATCAGCCACGTGATCAGTGCATGATAGCCACGTGATCAGTGCATGATCAGCCACGTGATCAGTGCATGATAGCCACGTGATCAGTGCATGATCAGTCACGTGATCAGTGCATGATCAGTCACGTGATCAGTGTGATCAGCCACGTGATCAGTGCATGATAGCCACGTGATCAGTGCATGATCAGTCACGTGATCAGTGCATGATCAGTCACGTGACAGTACATGATAGCCACGTGATCAGTGCATGATCAGCCACGTGATCAGTGCATGATAGCCACGTGATCAGTGCATGATCAGTCACGTGATCAGTGCATGATCAGCCACGTGATCAGTGCATGATAGCCACGTGATCAGTGCATGATCAGTTACGTGAGCAGTGTATGATCAGCCACGTGATCAGTGCATGGTCAGACACGTGAACAGTGTATGATCAGCCACGTGATCAGTGCATGATATCCAAGTGATCAGTGCATGATCATCACGTGATCAGTGTATGATCAGCCACGTGAACAGTGCATGCTCAGTCACGTGATCAGGGCCTGCTGAGCTGCGTGATTACTGTCTGCTCATCTGCTTGACAATTGCCAGCTGAGCTGCACGATTCCTGCCTGTCATCTGCTTGACAATTGCCAGCTGTGCTGCGTAATTCCTGCCTGCTCAGCTGCTTGATTATTGCCAGCTGAGCAGCATGATTCCTCACAGCTGAGTTCCATGATTATTGCCTGCTGACTGTTTGATTCGTGCCTACTCAGCTCTTTGTTTATTGCCTCCAGAGGCACATGATCAGTGTATGATAGCAAACATGATCAGCGCATGATCAGTCACATGATCAGCGCCATTAAGTCACGTGATCACTACATGATAGTCATGTGATCAGTCCATGCTCAGTCACGGTATCAGTGCATGATCAGCCACGTGATCAGTGCATGATCTGTCACATGATTAGTGTATGATCATCCACGTGATCAGTGCATGGGCAGTCATGTGATCAGTGCATGATTAGACGTGATCAGTGCATGATCAGTCTCGTGATCAGTGCATGATAGCCACGTGATCAGTGCATGATCAGTCACCTGATGGGTGTATGATCATTCACGTGACCAGTACATGGTAGCTACATGATCAGTGCATGATCAGCCACGTGATCAGTGCATGATAGCCACGTGATCAGTGCATGATCAGTCACGTGATCAGTGCATGATCAGTCACGTGATCAGTGCATGATCAGCCACGTGATCAGTGCATGATCAGCCACGTGATCAGTGCATGATCAGTCACGTGATCAGTGCATGATAGCTGTGATCAGTGCATGATCAGCCACGTGATCAGTGCATGATAGCCACGTGATCAGTGCATGATCAGTCACGTGATCAGTGCATGATCAGTCACGTGATCAGTGCATGGTAGCTACGTGATCAGTGCATGATCAGCCACGTGATCAGTGCATGATAGCCACGTGATCAGTGCATGATCAGTCACGTGATCAGTGCATGATCAGTCACGTGATCAGTACATGGTAGCTACGTGATCAGTGCATGATCAGCCACGTGATCAGTGCATGATAGCCACGTGATCAGTGCATGATCAGTCACGTGATCAGTGCATGATCAGTCACGTGATCAGTGCATGATCAGCCACGTGATCAGTGCATGATCAGTCACGTGATCAGTGCATGATCAGTCACGTGATCAGTGCATGATCAGCCACGTGATCAGTGCATGATCAGTCACGTGATCAGTGCATGATCAGCCACGTGATCAGTGCATGATCAGCCACGTGATCAGTGCATGATCAATTACGTGATCAGTGCATGATCAGTCACGTGACCAGTACATGGTAGCTACGTGATCAGTGCATGATCAGCCACGTGATCAGTGCATGATAGCCACGTGATCAGTGCATGATCAGCCACGTGATCAGTGCATGATCAGTCACGTGATCAGTGCATGATCAGCCACGTGATCAGTGCATGATAGCCACGTGATCAGTGCATGACAGTTACGTGATCAGTGCATGATCAGTCACGTGATCAGTGCATGATAGCCACGTGATCAGTGCATGATCAGTCACGTGATCAGTGTATGATCAGCCACGTGAACAGTGCATGCTCAGTCACGTGATCAGGGCCTGCTGAGCTGCGTGATTACTGTCTGCTCATCTGCTTGACAATTGCCAGCTGAGCTGCACGATTCCTGCCTGTCATCTGCTTGACAATTGCCACCTGTGCTGCATAATTCCTGCCTGCTCAGCTGCTTGATTATTGCCAGCTGAGCAGCATGATTTCTCAGAGCTGAGTTCCATGATTATTGCCTGACTGATTCGTGCCTACTCAGCTCTTTGTTCATTGCCTCCAGAGGCACATGATCAGTGTATGACAGAAACATGATCAGCACATGATCAGTCACATGATCAGTGCATGATAAGCCACGTGATCAGTGCATGATCAGTCACGTGATCAGTGCATGATCAGTCACGTGATCAGTGCATGATAGCTGCGTGATCAGTGCATGATCAGCCACGTGATCAGTGCATGATCAGTCACGTGATCAGTGCATGATCAGCCACGTGATCAGTGCATGATCAGTCACGTGATCAGTGCATGATAGCTACGTGATCAGTGCATGATCAGCCACGTGATCAGTGCATGATAGCCACGTGATCAGTGCATGATCAGCCACGTGATCAGTGCATGATAGCCACGTGATCAGTGCATGATCAGTCACGTGATCAGTGCATGATCAGCCACGTGATCAGTGCATGATAGCCACGTGATCAGTGCATGATCAGCCACGTGATCAGTGCATGATAGCCAGTGATCAGTGCATGATCAGTCACGTGATCAGTGCATGATCAGCCACGTGATCAGTGCATGATAGCCACTGATCAGTGCATGATCAGTCACGTGATCAGTGCATGATCAGTCACGTGATCAGTGCATGATCAGCCACGTGATCAGTGCATGATCAGCCACGTGATCAGTGCATGATCAGTCACGTGATCAGTGCATGATCAGTCACGTGATCAGTGCATGATCAGTCACGTGATCAGTGCATGATCAGCCACGTGATCAGTGCATGATCAGTCACGTGATCAGTGCATGATCAGTCACGTGATCAGTGCATGATCAGCCACGTGATCAGTGCATGATCAGTCACGTGATCAGTGCATGATCAGCCACGTGATCAGTGCATGATATCAGTGCATGATAGCCACGTGATCAGTGCATGATAGCCACGTGATCAGTGCATGATCAGTCACGTGATACGTGTGTGATCAGCCACGTGATCAGTGCATGATATCCACGTGATCAGTGCATGATAGCCACGTGATCAGTGCATGATAGTCACGTGATCAGTGCATGATCAGTCACGTGATACAGTGTGATCAGCCACGTGATCAGTGCATGATGAGCCACGTGATCAGTGCAGGATCAATTACGTGATCAGTGCATGATCAGTCACGTGACCAGTACATGGTTGCTACGTGATCGTTGCATGATCAGCCACGTGAGCAGAGCATGATAGCCACGTGATCAGTGCATGATCAGTCACGTGATCAGTACATGATCAGTCACGTGAACAGTGCATGATCATTTACGTGATCTGTGCATGATCAGTCACGTGACCAGTATATGGTAGCTACGTGATCATTCCATGACGAGCCACGTGAGCAGTGCATGATAGCCACGTGATGTGTGCATGATGAGTTACGTGAGCAGAGTATGATCAGCCACGTGATCAGTGCATGAGTGCCACGTGATCAGTGCATGATATGTCACGTGACAGGTGTGTGATCAGCCACGTGAACAGTGCATGTTCAGCCACGTGATCAGTGCATGATAGCCACGTGATCAGTGCATGATCAGTTACGTGAGCAGTGTATGATCAGCCACGTGATCAGTGCATGGTCAGACACGTGAACAGTGTATGATCAGCCACGTGATCAGTGCATGATATCCAAGTGATCAGTGCATGATCAATCACGTGATCAGTGTATGATCAGCCACGTGAACAGTGCATGCTCAGTCACGTGATCAGGGCCTGCTGAGCTGCGTGATTACTGTCTGCTCATCTGCTTGACAATTGCCAGCTGAGCTGCACGATTCCTGCCTGTCATCTGCTTGACAATTGCCAGCTGTGCTGCGTAATTCCTGCCTGCTCAGCTGCTTGATTATTGCCAGCTGAGCAGCATGATTCCTCACAGCTGAGTTCCATGATTATTGCCTGCTGACTGTTTGATTCGTGCCTACTCAGCTCTTTGTTTATTGCCTCCAGAGGCACATGATCAGTGTATGATAGCAAACATGATCAGCGCATGATCAGTCACATGATCAGCGCCATTAAGTCACGTGATCACTACATGATAGTCATGTGATCAGTCCATGCTCAGTCACGGTATCAGTGCATGATCAGCCACGTGATCAGTGCATGATCTGTCACATGATTAGTGTATGATCATCCACGTGATCAGTGCATGGGCAGTCATGTGATCAGTGCATGATATAGACGTGATCAGTGCATGATCAGTCTCGTGATCAGTGCATGATAGCCACGTGATCAGTGCATGATCAGTCACCTGATGGGTGTATGATCATTCACGTGACCTGTACATGGTAGCTACATGATCATTGCATGATCAGCCACGTGAGTAGTGCATGATAGCCACGTGATCACTGCATGATCAGTCACGTGATCAGTGCATGATCAGTCATGTGACCAGTACATGGTAGCTGCGTGATCATGCATGATCAGCCACGTGAGCAGTGCATGATAGCCACGTGATCAGTGCATGATCAGACACGTGATCAGTGCATGATCAGTCACGTGATCAGTGCATGATCAGCCACGTGATCAGTGCATGATCAGTCACGTGATCAGTGCATGATCAGCCACGTGATCAGTGCATGATCAGCCACGTGATCAGTGCATGATCAATTACGTGATCAGTGCATGATCAGTCACGTGATCAGTACATGGTAGCTACGTGATCAGTGCATGATCAGCCACGTGATCAGTGCATGATAGCCACGTGATCAGTGCATGATCAGCCACGTGATCAGTGCATGATCAGTCACGTGATCAGTGCATGATCAGCCACGTGATCAGTGCATGATAGCCACGTGATCAGTGCATGACAATTACGTGATCAGTGCATGAATCACGTGATCAGTGCATGATAGCCACGTGATCAGTGCATGATCAGTCACGTGATCAGTGTATGATCAGCCACGTGAACAGTGCATGCTCAGTCACGTGATCAGGGCCTGCTGAGCTGCGTGATTACTGTCTGCTCATCTGCTTGACAATTGCCAGCTGAGCTGCACGATTCCTGCCTGTCATCTGCTTGACAATTGCCACCTGTGCTGCATAATTCCTGCCTGCTCATCTACTTGATTATTGCCAGCTGAGCAGCATGATTTCTCAGAGCTGAGTTCCATGATTATTGCCTACTGATTCCTGCCTACTCAGCTCTTTGTTCATTGCCTCCAGAGGCACATGATCAGTGTATGACAGAAACATGATCAGCACATGATCAGTCACATGATCAGTGCATGATAAGCCACGTGATCAGTGCATGATCAGTCACGTGATCAGTGCATGATCAGTCATGTGATCAGTGCATGGTAGCTGCGTGATCAGTGCATGATCAGCCACGTGATCAGTGCATGATCAGTCACGTGATCAGTGCATGATCAGCCACGTGATCAGTGCATGATCAGTCACGTGATCAGTGCATGATAGCTACGTGATCAGTGCATGATCAGCCACGTGATCAGTGCATGATAGCCACGTGATCAGTGCATGATCAGCCACGTGATCAGTGCATGATAGCCACGTGATCAGTGCATGATCAGTCACGTGATCAGTGCATGATCAGCCACGTGATCAGTGCATGATATCCACGTGATCAGTGCATGATAGCCACGTGATCAGTGCATGATCAGTCACGTGATCAGTGCATGATCAGTCACGTGATCAGTGTGATCAGCCACGTGATCAGTGCATGATCAGCCACGTGATCAGTGCATGATCAATTACGTGATCAGTGCATGATCAGTCACGTGACCAGTACATGGTAGCTACGTGATCAGTGCATGATCAGCCACGTGATCAGTGCATGATAGCCACGTGATCAGTGCATGATCAGTCACGTGATCAGTGCATGATCAGTCACGTGATCAGTGCATGATCAGTCACGTGATCAGTGCATGATCAGTCACGTGACCAGTACATGGTAGCTTCGTGATCAGTGCATGATCAGCCACGTGATCAGTGCATGATAGCCACGTGATCAGTGCATGATCAGTCACGTGATCAGTGTATGATCAGCCACGTGATCAGTGCATGAGTGCCACGTGATCAGTGCATGATAGTCACGTGATCAGTGCATGATCAGCCACGTGATCAGTGCATGATCAGCCACGTGATCAGTGCATGATCAGCCACGTGATCAGTGCATGATCAGTCACGTGATCAGTGCATGATCAATTACGTGATCAGTGCATGATCAGTCACGTGACCAGTACATGGTAGCTACGTGATCAGTGCATGATCAGCCACGTGATCAGTGCATGATAGCCACGTGATCAGTGCATGATCAGTCACGTGATCAGTGCATGATCATCCACGTGATCAGTGCATGATCAGTCACGTGATCAGTGCATGATATAGACGTGATCAGTGCATGATCAGTCACGTGATCAGTGCATGATCAGCCACGTGATCAGTGCATGATAGCCACGTGATCAGTGCATGATAGCCAGTGATCAGTGCATGATCAGTCACGTGATCAGTGCATGATCAGCCACGTGATCAGTGCATGATCAGCCACGTGATCAGTGCATGATCAGCCACGTGATCAGTGCATGATCAGTACGTGAGCAGTGTATGATCAGCCACGTGATCAGTGCATGGTCAGACACGTGAACAGTGTATGATCAGCCACGTGATCAGTGCATGATATCCAAGTGATCAGTGCATGATCAATCACGTGATCAGTGTATGATCAGCCACGTGAACAGTGCATGCTCAGTCACGTGATCAGGGCCTGCTGAGCTGCGTGATTACTGTCTGCTCATCTGCTTGACAATTGCCAGCTGAGCTGCACGATTCCTGCCTGTCATCTGCTTGACAATTGCCAGCTGTGCTGCGTAATTCCTGCCTGCTCAGCTGCTTGATTATTGCCAGCTGAGCAGCATGATTCCTCACAGCTGAGTTCCATGATTATTGCCTGCTGACTGTTTGATTCGTGCCTACTCAGCTCTTTGTTTATTGCCTCCAGAGGCACATGATCAGTGTATGATAGCAAACATGATCAGCGCATGATCAGTCACATGATCAGCGCCATTAAGTCACGTGATCACTACATGATAGTCATGTGATCAGTCCATGCTCAGTCACGGTATCAGTGCATGATCAGCCACGTGATCAGTGCATGATCTGTCACATGATTAGTGTATGATCATCCACGTGATCAGTGCATGGGCAGTCATGTGATCAGTGCATGATATAGACGTGATCAGTGCATGATCAGTCTCGTGATCAGTGCATGATAGCCACGTGATCAGTGCATGATCAGTCACCTGATGGGTGTATGATCATTCACGTGACCTGTACATGGTAGCTACATGATCATTGCATGATCAGCCACGTGAGTAGTGCATGATAGCCACGTGATCAGTGCATGATCAGTCACGTGATCAGTGCATGATCAGTCATGTGACCAGTACATGGTAGCTGCGTGATCATGCATGATCAGCCACGTGATCAGTGCATGATAGCCACGTGATCAGTGCATGATCAGTCACGTGATCAGTGCATGATCAGTCACGTGATCAGTGCATGATCAGCCACGTGATCAGTGCATGATCAGTCACGTGATCAGTGCATGATCAGCCACGTGATCAGTGCATGATCAGCCACGTGATCAGTGCATGATCAATTACGTGATCAGTGCATGATCAGTCACGTGACCAGTACATGGTAGCTACGTGATCATTGCATGATCAGCCACGTGATCAGTGCATGATAGCCACGTGATCAGTGCATGATCAGCCACGTGATCAGTGCATGATCAGTCACGTGATCAGTGCATGATCAGCCACGTGATCAGTGCATGATAGCCACGTGATCAGTGCATGATCAGCCACGTGATCAGTGCATGATCAGCCACGTGATCAGTGCATGATAGCCACGTGATCAGTGCATGATCAGTACGTGAGCAGTGTATGATCAGCCACGTGATCAGTGCATGGTCAGACACGTGAACAGTGTATGATCAGCCACGTGATCAGTGCATGATATCCAAGTGATCAGTGCATGATCAATCACGTGATCAGTGTATGATCAGCCACGTGAACAGTGCATGCTCAGTCACGTGATCAGGGCCTGCTGAGCTGCGTGATTACTGTCTGCTCATCTGCTTGACAATTGCCAGCTGAGCTGCACGATTCCTGCCTGTCATCTGCTTGACAATTGCCAGCTGTGCTGCGTAATTCCTGCCTGCTCAGCTGCTTGATTATTGCCAGCTGAGCAGCATGATTCCTCACAGCTGAGTTCCATGATTATTGCCTGCTGACTTTTGATTCGTGCCTACTCAGCTCTTTGTTTATTGCCTCCAGAGGCACATGATCAGTGTATGATAGCAAACATGATCAGCGCATGATCAGTCACATGATCAGCGCCATTAAGTCACGTGATCACTACATGATAGTCATGTGATCAGTCCATGCTCAGTCACGGTATCAGTGCATGATCAGCCACGTGATCAGTGCATGATCTGTCACATGATTAGTGTATGATCATCCACGTGATCAGTGCATGGGCAGTCATGTGATCAGTGCATGATATAGACGTGATCAGTGCATGATCAGTCTCGTGATCAGTGCATGATAGCCACGTGATCAGTGCATGATCAGTCACCTGATGGGTGTATGATCATTCACGTGACCTGTACATGGTAGCTACATGATCATTGCATGATCAGCCACGTGAGTAGTGCATGATAGCCACGTGATCAGTGCATGATCAGTCACGTGATCAGTGCATGATCAGTCATGTGACCAGTACATGGTAGCTGCGTGATCATGCATGATCAGCCACGTGAGCAGTGCATGATAGCCACGTGATCAGTGCATGATCAGACACGTGATCAGTGCATGATCAGTCACGTGATCAGTGCATGATCAGCCACGTGATCAGTGCATGATCAGTCACGTGATCAGTGCATGATCAGCCACGTGATCAGTGCATGATCAGCCACGTGATCAGTGCATGATCAGTTACGTGATCAGTGCATGATCAGTCACGTGATCAGTGCATGGTAGCTACGTGATCAGTGCATGATCAGCCACGTGATCAGTGCATGATAGCCACGTGATCAGTGCATGATCAGCCACGTGATCAGTGCATGATCAGTCACGTGATCAGTGCATGATCAGCCACGTGATCAGTGCATGATAGCCACGTGATCAGTGCATGATCAGTTACGTGATCAGTGCATGATCAGTCACGTGATCAGTGCATGATAGCCACGTGATCAGTGCATGATCAGTCACGTGATCAGTGTATGATCAGCCACGTGAACAGTGCATGCTCAGTCACGTGATCAGGGCCTGCTGAGCTGCGTGATTACTGTCTGCTCATCTGCTTGACAATTGCCAGCTGAGCTGCACGATTCCTGCCTGTCATCTGCTTGACAATTGCCAGCTGTGCTGCATAATTCCTGCCTGCTCAGCTGCTTGATTATTGCCAGCTGAGCAGCATGATTTCTCACAGCTGAGTTCCATGATTATTGCCTGACTGATTCGTGCCTACTCAGCTCTTTGTTCATTGCCTCCAGAGGCACATGATCAGTGTATGACAGAAACATGATCAGCACATGATCAGTCACATGATCAGTGCATGATAAGCCACGTGATCAGTGCATGATCAGTCACGTGATCAGTGCATGATCAGTCACGTGATCAGTGCATGATAGCCACGTGATCAGTGCATGATCAGCCACGTGATCAGTGCATGATCAGTCACGTGATCAGTGCATGATCAGCCACGTGATCAGTGCATGATCAGTCACGTGATCAGTGCATGATCAGCCACGTGATCAGTGCATGATCAGTCACGTGACCAGTACATGGTAGCTACGTGATCATTGCATGATCAGCCACGTGATCAGTGCATGATAGCCACGTGATCAGTGCATGATCAGTCACGTGATCAGTGCATGATCAGTCACGTGATCAGTGCATGATCATTTACGTGATCAGTGCATGATCAGTCACGTGACCAGTATATGGTACCTCATGATCATTGCATGACAGCCACGTGATCAGTGCATGATAGCCACGTGATCAGTGCATGATCAGTCACGTGATCAGTGTATGATCAGCCACGTGATCAGTGCATGAGTGCCACGTGATCAGTGCATGATAGTCACGTGACAGTGTGTGATCAGCCACGTGATCAGTGCATGATCAGCCACGTGATCAGTGCATGATAGCCACGTGATCAGTGCATGATCAGTTACGTGATCAGTGCATGATCAGCCACGTGATCAGTGCATGATCAGACACGTGATCAGTGTATGATCAGCCACGTGATCAGTGCATGATAGCCACGTGATCAGTGCATGATCAGTCACGTGATCAGTGTATGATCAGCCACGTGATCAGTGCATGATCAGTCACGTGATCAGTGCATGATGAGCTGCGTGATTACTGTCTGCTCATCTGCTTGACAATTGCCAGCTGAGCTGCACGATTCCTGCCTGTCATCTGCTTGACAATTGCCAGCTGTGCTGTGTAATTCCTGCCTGATCAGCTGCATGATCATTGCCAGCTGATCAGCATGATTCACGTGAACAGTGCATGCTCAGTCACGTGATCAGGGCCTGCTGAGCTGCGTGATTACTGTCTGCTCATCTGCTTGACAATTGCCAGCTGAGCTGCACGATTCCTGCCTGTCATCTGCTTGACAATTGCCAGCTGTGCTGCGTAATTCCTGCCTGCTCAGCTGCTTGATTATTGCCAGCTGAGCAGCATGATTCCTCACAGCTGAGTTCCATGATTATTGCCTGCTGACTGTTTGATTCGTGCCTACTCAGCTCTTTGTTTATTGCCTCCAGAGGCACATGATCAGTGTATGATAGCAAACATGATCAGTGCATGATCAGTCACATGATCAGCGCCATTAAGTCACGTGATCACTACATGATAGTCATGTGATCAGTCCATGCTCAGTCACGGTATCAGTGCATGATCAGCCACGTGATCAGTGCATGATCAGCCACGTGATCAGTGCATGATAGCCATGTGATCAGTGCATGATCAGTCACGTGATCAGTGCATGATCAGGCACGTGATCAGTGCATGATCAGTCACCTGATGGGTGTATGATCAGTCACGTGACCAGTACATGGTAGCTACATGATCATTGCATGATCAGCCACGTGAGTAGTGCATGATAGCCACGTGATCAGTGCATGATCAGTCACGTGATCAGTGCATGATCAGCCATGTGATCAGTGCATGATCAGGCACGTGATCAGTGCATGATCAGCCACGTGATCAGTGCATGATAGCCACGTGATCAGTGCATGATCAGTCACGTGATCAGTGCATGATCAGTCACGTGATCAGTGCATGATCAGCCACGTGATCAGTGCATGATCAGCCACGTGATCAGTGCATGATCAGTCACGTGATCAGTGCATGGTAGCCACGTGATCAGTGCATGATCAGCCACGTGATCAGTGCATGATAGCCACGTGATCAGTGCATGATCAGTCACGTGATCAGTGCATGATCAGTCACGTGATCAGTGCATGATCAGTCACGTGATCAGTGCATGATCAGTCACGTGATCAGTGCATGATCAGTCACGTGATCAGTGCATGGTAGCTACGTGATCAGTGCATGATCAGCCACGTGATCAGTGCATGATAGCCACGTGATCAGTGCATGATCAGTCACGTGATCAGTGTATGATCATCCACGTGATCAGTGCATGATCAGTCATGTGATCAGTGCATGATATAGACGTGATCAGTGCATGATCAGTCACGTGATCAGTGCATGATCAGCCACGTGATCAGTGCATGATAGCCACGTGATCAGTGCATGATAGCCAGTGATCAGTGCATGATCAGTCACGTGATCAGTGCATGATCAGCCACGTGATCAGTGCATGATAGCCACTGATCAGTGCATGATCAGCCACGTGATCAGTGCATGATCAGTCACGTGATCAGTGCATGATCAGCCACGTGATCAGTGCATGATAGCCACGTGATCAGTGCATGATCAGTCACGTGATCAGTGCATGATCAGTCACGTGATCAGTGCATGATCAGCCACGTGATCAGTGCATGATCAGCCACGTGATCAGTGCATGATCAGTCACGTGATCAGTGCATGATCAGTCACGTGATCAGTGCATGATCAGTCACGTGATCAGTGCATGATCAGCCACGTGATCAGTGCATGATCAGTCACGTGATCAGTGCATGATCAGTCACGTGATCAGTGCATGATCAGCCACGTGATCAGTGCATGATCAGTCACGTGATCGTGTGTGATCAGCCACGTGATCAGTGCATGATATCAGTGCATGATAGCCACGTGATCAGTGCATGATAGCCACGTGATCAGTGCATGATCAGTCACGTGATACGTGTGTGATCAGCCACGTGATCAGTGCATGATATCCACGTGATCAGTGCATGATAGCCACGTGATCAGTGCATGATAGTCACGTGATCAGTGCATGATCAGTCACGTGATACAGTGTGATCAGCCACGTGATCAGTGCATGATGAGCCACGTGATCAGTGCAGGATCAATTACGTGATCAGTGCATGATCAGTCACGTGACCAGTACATGGTTGCTACGTGATCGTTGCATGATCAGCCACGTGAGCAGAGCATGATAGCCACGTGATCAGTGCATGATCAGTCACGTGATCAGTACATGATCAGTCACGTGAACAGTGCATGATCATTTACGTGATCTGTGCATGATCAGTCACGTGACCAGTATATGGTAGCTTCGTGATCATTCCATGACGAAGCACGTGAGCAGTGCATGATAGCCACGTGATGTGTGCATGATGAGTTACGTGAGCAGAGTATGATCAGCCACGTGATCAGTGCATGAGTGCCACGTGATCAGTGCATGATATGTCACGTGACAGATGTGTGATCAGCCACGTGAACAGTGCATGTTCAGCCACGTGATCAGTGCATGATAGCCACGTGATCAGTGCATGATCAGTTACGTGAGCAGTGTATGATCAGCCACGTGATCAGTGCATGGTCAGACACGTGAACAGTGTATGATCAGCCACGTGATCAGTGCATGATATCCAAGTGATCAGTGCATGATCAATCACGTGATCAGTGTATGATCAGCCACGTGAACAGTGCATGCTCAGTCACGTGATCAGGGCCTGCTGAGCTGCGTGATTACTGTCTGCTCATCTGCTTGACAATTGCCAGCTGAGCTGCACGATTCCTGCCTGTCATCTGCTTGACAATTGCCAGCTGTGCTGCGTAATTCCTGCCTGCTCAGCTGCTTGATTATTGCCAGCTGAGCAGCATGATTCCTCACAGCTGAGTTCCATGATTATTGCCTGCTGACTGTTTGATTCGTGCCTACTCAGCTCTTTGTTTATTGCCTCCAGAGGCACATGATCAGTGTATGATAGCAAACATGATCAGCGCATGATCAGTCACATGATCAGCGCCATTAAGTCACGTGATCACTACATGATAGTCATGTGATCAGTCCATGCTCAGTCACGGTATCAGTGCATGATCAGCCACGTGATCAGTGCATGATCTGTCACATGATTAGTGTATGATCATCCACGTGATCAGTGCATGGGCAGTCATGTGATCAGTGCATGATATAGACGTGATCAGTGCATGATCAGTCTCGTGATCAGTGCATGATAGCCACGTGATCAGTGCATGATCAGTCACCTGATGGGTGTATGATCATTCACGTGACCTGTACATGGTAGCTACATGATCATTGCATGATCAGCCACGTGAGTAGTGCATGATAGCCACGTGATCACTGCATGATCAGTCACGTGATCAGTGCATGATCAGTCATGTGACCAGTACATGGTAGCTGCGTGATCATCGCATGATCAGCCACGTGAGCAGTGCATGATAGCCACGTGATCAGTGCATGATCAGACACGTGATCAGTGCATGATCAGTCACGTGATCAGTGCATGATCAGCCACGTGATCAGTGCATGATCAGTCACGTGATCAGTGTATGATCAGCCACGTGATCAGTGCATGATCAGCCACGTGATCAGTGCATGATCAATTACGTGATCAGTGCATGATCAGTCACGTGATCAGTGCATGGTAGCTACGTGATCAGTGCATGATCAGCCACGTGATCAGTGCATGATAGCCACGTGATCAGTGCATGATCAGCCACGTGATCAGTGCATGATCAGTCACGTGATCAGTGCATGATCAGCCACGTGATCAGTGCATGATAGCCACGTGATCAGTGCATGACAGTTACGTGATCAGTGCATGATCAGTCACGTGATCAGTGCATGATAGCCACGTGATCAGTGCATGATCAGTCACGTGATAGTGTGTGATCAGCCACGTGAACAGTGCATGCTCAGTCACGTGATCAGGGCCTGCTGAGCTGCGTGATTACTGTCTGCTCATCTGCTTGACAATTGCCAGCTGAGCTGCACGATTCCTGCCTGTCATCTGCTTGACAATTGCCACCTGTGCTGCATAATTCCTGCCTGCTCATCTACTTGATTATTGCCAGCTGAGCAGCATGATTTCTCAGAGCTGAGTTCCATGATTATTGCCTACTGATTCGTGCCTACTCAGCTCTTTGTTCATTGCCTCCAGAGGCACATGATCAGTGTATGACAGAAACATGATCAGCACATGATCAGTCACATGATCAGTGCATGATAAGCCACGTGATCAGTGCATGATCAATTACGTGATCAGTGCATGATCAGTCATGTGATCAGTGCATGGTCAGCTGCGTGATCAGTGCATGATCAGCCACGTGATCAGTGCATGATCAGTCACGTGATCAGTGCATGATCAGCCACGTGATCAGTGCATGATCAGTCACGTGATCAGTGCATGATAGCTACGTGATCAGTGCATGATCAGCCACGTGATCAGTGCATGATAGCCACGTGATCAGTGCATGATAGCCACGTGATCAGTGCATGATAGCCACGTGATCAGTGCATGATCAGTCACGTGATCAGTGCATGATCAGCCACGTGATCAGTGCATGATATCCACGTGATCAGTGCATGATAGCCACGTGATCAGTGCATGATCAGTCACGTGATCAGTGCATGATCAGTCACGTGATCAGTGTGATCAGCCACGTGATCAGTGCATGATCAGCCACGTGATCAGTGCATGATCAGTTACGTGATCAGTGCATGATCAGTCACGTGACCAGTACATGGTAGCTACGTGATCGTTGCATGATCAGCCACGTGATCAGTGCATGATAGCCACGTGATCAGTGCATGATCAGTCACGTGATCAGTGCATGATCAGTCACGTGATCAGTGCATGATCAGTCACGTGATCAGTGCATGATCAGTCACGTGACCAGTACATGGTAGCTTCATGATCAGTGCATGATCAGCCACGTGATCAGTGCATGATAGCCACGTGATCAGTGCATGATCAGTCACGTGATCAGTGTATGATCAGCCACGTGATCAGTGCATGAGTGCCACGTGATCAGTGCATGATAGTCACGTGATCAGTGTGTGATCAGCCACGTGATCAGTGCATGATCAGCCACGTGATCAGTGCATGATCAGCCACGTGATCAGTGCATGATCAGTCACGTGATCAGTGCATGATCAATTACGTGATCAGTGCATGATCAGTCACGTGACCAGTACATGGTAGCTACGTGATCAGTGCATGATCAGCCACGTGATCAGTGCATGATAGCCACGTGATCAGTGCATGATCAGTCACGTGATCAGTGCATGATCATCCGTGATCAGTGCATGATCAGTCACGTGATCAGTGCATGATATAGACGTGATCAGTGCATGATCAGTCACGTGATCAGTGCATGATCAGCCACGTGATCAGTGCATGATAGCCACGTGATCAGTGCATGATAGCCAGTGATCAGTGCATGATCAGTCACGTGATCAGTGCATGATCAGCCACGTGATCAGTGCATGATCAGCCACGTGATCAGTGCATGATCAGCCACGTGATCAGTGCATGATCAGTACGTGAGCAGTGTATGATCAGCCACGTGATCAGTGCATGGTCAGACACGTGAACAGTGTATGATCAGCCACGTGATCAGTGCATGATATCCAAGTGATCAGTGCATGATCAATCACGTGATCAGTGTATGATCAGCCACGTGAACAGTGCATGCTCAGTCACGTGATCAGGGCCTGCTGAGCTGCGTGATTACTGTCTGCTCATCTGCTTGACAATTGCCAGCTGAGCTGCACGATTCCTGCCTGTCATCTGCTTGACAATTGCCAGCTGTGCTGCGTAATTCCTGCCTGCTCAGCTGCTTGATTATTGCCAGCTGAGCAGCATGATTCCTCACAGCTGAGTTCCATGATTATTGCCTGCTGACTTTTGATTCGTGCCTACTCAGCTCTTTGTTTATTGCCTCCAGAGGCACATGATCAGTGTATGATAGCAAACATGATCAGCGCATGATCAGTCACATGATCAGCGCCATTAAGTCACGTGATCACTACATGATAGTCATGTGATCAGTCCATGCTCAGTCACGGTATCAGTGCATGATCAGCCACGTGATCAGTGCATGATCTGTCACATGATTAGTGTATGATCATCCACGTGATCAGTGCATGGGCAGTCATGTGATCAGTGCATGATATAGACGTGATCAGTGCATGATCAGTCTCGTGATCAGTGCATGATAGCCACGTGATCAGTGCATGATCAGTCACCTGATGGGTGTATGATCATTCACGTGACCTGTACATGGTAGCTACATGATCATTGCATGATCAGCCACGTGAGTAGTGCATGATAGCCACGTGATCAGTGCATGATCAGTCACGTGATCAGTGCATGATCAGTCATGTGACCAGTACATGGTAGCTGCGTGATCATGCATGATCAGCCACGTGATCAGTGCATGATAGCCACGTGATCAGTGCATGATCAGTCACGTGATCAGTGCATGATCAGTCACGTGATCAGTGCATGATCAGCCACGTGATCAGTGCATGATCAGTCACGTGATCAGTGCATGATCAGCCACGTGATCAGTGCATGATCAGCCACGTGATCAGTGCATGATCAATTACGTGATCAGTGCATGATCAGTCACGTGACCAGTACATGGTAGCTACGTGATCATTGCATGATCAGCCACGTGATCAGTGCATGATAGCCACGTGATCAGTGCATGATCAGCCACGTGATCAGTGCATGATCAGTCACGTGATCAGTGCATGATCAGCCACGTGATCAGTGCATGATAGCCACGTGATCAGTGCATGATCAGCCACGTGATCAGTGCATGATCAGCCACGTGATCAGTGCATGATAGCCACGTGATCAGTGCATGATCAGTACGTGAGCAGTGTATGATCAGCCACGTGATCAGTGCATGGTCAGACACGTGAACAGTGTATGATCAGCCACGTGATCAGTGCATGATATCCAAGTGATCAGTGCATGATCAATCACGTGATCAGTGTATGATCAGCCACGTGAACAGTGCATGCTCAGTCACGTGATCAGGGCCTGCTGAGCTGCGTGATTACTGTCTGCTCATCTGCTTGACAATTGCCAGCTGAGCTGCACGATTCCTGCCTGTCATCTGCTTGACAATTGCCAGCTGTGCTGCGTAATTCCTGCCTGCTCAGCTGCTTGATTATTGCCAGCTGAGCAGCATGATTCCTCACAGCTGAGTTCCATGATTATTGCCTGCTGACTTTTGATTCGTGCCTACTCAGCTCTTTGTTTATTGCCTCCAGAGGCACATGATCAGTGTATGATAGCAAACATGATCAGCGCATGATCAGTCACATGATCAGCGCCATTAAGTCACGTGATCACTACATGATAGTCATGTGATCAGTCCATGCTCAGTCACGGTATCAGTGCATGATCAGCCACGTGATCAGTGCATGATCTGTCACATGATTAGTGTATGATCATCCACGTGATCAGTGCATGGGCAGTCATGTGATCAGTGCATGATATAGACGTGATCAGTGCATGATCAGTCTCGTGATCAGTGCATGATAGCCACGTGATCAGTGCATGATCAGTCACCTGATGGGTGTATGATCATTCACGTGACCTGTACATGGTAGCTACATGATCATTGCATGATCAGCCACGTGAGTAGTGCATGATAGCCACGTGATCAGTGCATGATCAGTCACGTGATCAGTGCATGATCAGTCATGTGACCAGTACATGGTAGCTGCGTGATCATGCATGATCAGCCACGTGAGCAGTGCATGATAGCCACGTGATCAGTGCATGATCAGACACGTGATCAGTGCATGATCAGTCACGTGATCAGTGCATGATCAGCCACGTGATCAGTGCATGATCAGTCACGTGATCAGTGCATGATCAGCCACGTGATCAGTGCATGATCAGCCACGTGATCAGTGCATGATCAGTTACGTGATCAGTGCATGATCAGTCACGTGATCAGTGCATGATAGCTACGTGATCAGTGCATGATCAGCCACGTGATCAGTGCATGATAGCCACGTGATCAGTGCATGATCAGCCACGTGATCAGTGCATGATCAGTCACGTGATCAGTGCATGATCAGCCACGTGATCAGTGCATGATAGCCACGTGATCAGTGCATGACAGTCACGTGATCAGTGCATGATCAGTCACGTGATCAGTGCATGATAGCCACGTGATCAGTGCATGATCAGTCACGTGATCAGTGTGTGATCAGCCACGTGAACAGTGCATGCTCAGTCACGTGATCAGGGCCTGCTGAGCTGCGTGATTACTGTCTGCTCATCTGCTTGACAATTGCCAGCTGAGCTGCATGATTCCTGCCTGTCATCTGCTTGACAATTGCCACCTGTGCTGCATAATTCCTGCCTGCTCATCTGCTTGATTATTGCCAGCTGAGCAGCATGATTTCTCAGAGCTGAGTTCCATGATTATTGCCTACTGATTCGTGCCTACTCAGCTCTTTGTTCATTGCCTCCAGAGGCACATGATCAGTGTATGACAGAAACATGATCAGCACATGATCAGTCACATGATCAGTGCATGATAAGCCACGTGATCAGTGCATGATCAGTCACGTGATCAGTGCATGATCAGTCACGTGATCAGTGCATGGTAGCCACGTGATCAGTGCATGATCAGCCACGTGATCAGTGCATGATCAGTCACGTGATCAGTGCATGATCAGCCACGTGATCAGTGCATGATCAGTCACGTGATCAGTGCATGATCAGCCACGTGATCAGTGCATGATCAGTCACGTGACCAGTACATGGTAGCTACGTGATCATTGCATGATCAGCCACGTGAGCAGTGCATGATAGCCACGTGATCAGTGCATGATCAGTCACGTGATCAGTGCATGATCAGTCACGTGATCAGTGCATGATCAGTTACGTGATCAGTGCATGATCAGTCACGTGACCAGTATATGGTACCTCGTGATCATTGCATGACAGCCACGTGATCAGTGCATGATAGCCACGTGATCAGTGCATGATCAGTCACGTGATCAGTGTATGATCAGCCACGTGATCAGTGCATGAGTGCCACGTGATCAGTGCATGATAGTCACGTGACAGTGCATGATCAGCCACGTGATCAGTGCATGATCAGCCACGTGATCAGTGCATGATAGCCACGTGATCAGTGCATGATCAGTTACGTGATCAGTGCATGATCAGCCACGTGATCAGTGCATGATCAGACACGTGATCAGTGTATGATCAGCCACGTGATCAGTGCATGATAGCCACGTGATCAGTGCATGATCAGTCACGTGATCAGTGCATGATCAGCCACGTGATCAGTGCATGATCAGTCACGTGATCAGTGCATGATGAGCTGCGTGATTACTGTCTGCTCATCTGCTTGACAATTGCCAGCTGAGCTGCACGATCCTGCCTGTCATCTGCTTGACAATTGCCAGCTGTGCTGTGTAATTCCTGCCTGATCAGCTGCATGATCATTGCCAGCTGATCAGCATGATTCACGTGAACAGTGCATGCTCAGTCACGTGATCAGGGCCTGCTGAGCTGCGTGATTACTGTCTGCTCATCTGCTTGACAATTGCCAGCTGAGCTGCACGATTCCTGCCTGTCATCTGCTTGACAATTGCCAGCTGTGCTGCGTAATTCCTGCCTGCTCAGCTGCTTGATTATTGCCAGCTGAGCAGCATGATTCCTCACAGCTGAGTTCCATGATTATTGCCTGCTGACTGTTTGATTCGTGCCTACTCAGCTCTTTGTTTATTGCCTCCAGAGGCACATGATCAGTGTATGATAGCAAACATGATCAGTGCATGATCAGTCACATGATCAGCGCCATTAAGTCACGTGATCACTACATGATAGTCATGTGATCAGTCCATGCTCAGTCACGGTATCAGTGCATGATCAGCCACGTGATCAGTGCATGATCAGCCACGTGATCAGTGCATGATAGCCATGTGATCAGTGCATGATCAGTCACGTGATCAGTGCATGATCAGGCACGTGATCAGTGCATGATCAGTCACCTGATGGGTGCATGATCAGTCACGTGACCAGTACATGGTAGCTACATGATCATTGCATGATCAGCCACGTGAGTAGTGCATGATAGCCACGTGATCAGTGCATGATCAGTCACGTGATCAGTGCATGATCAGCCATGTGATCAGTGCATGATCAGGCACGTGATCAGTGCATGATCAGCCACGTGATCAGTGCATGATAGCCACGTGATCAGTGCATGATCAGTCACGTGATCAGTGCATGATCAGTCACGTGATCAGTGCATGATCAGCCACGTGATCAGTGCATGATCAGCCACGTGATCAGTGCATGATCAGTCACGTGATCAGTGCATGATAGCCACGTGATCAGTGCATGATCAGCCACGTGATCAGTGCATGATAGCCACGTGATCAGTGCATGATCAGTCACGTGATCAGTGCATGATCAGTCACGTGATCAGTGCATGATCAGTCACGTGATCAGTGCATGATCAGTTACGTGATCAGTGCATGATCAGTCACGTGATCAGTGCATGATAGCTACGTGATCAGTGCATGATCAGCCACGTGATCAGTGCATGATAGCCACGTGATCAGTGCATGATCAGTCACGTGATCAGTGTGATCATCCACGTGATCAGTGCATGATCAGTCATGTGATCAGTGCATGATATAGACGTGATCAGTGCATGATCAGTCACGTGATCAGTGCATGATCAGCCACGTGATCAGTGCATGATAGCCACGTGATCAGTGCATGATAGCCAGTGATCAGTGCATGATCAGTCACGTGATCAGTGCATGATCAGCCACGTGATCAGTGCATGATAGCCACGTGATCAGTGCATGATCAGTCACGTGATCAGTGCATGATCAGTCACGTGATCAGTGCATGATCAGCCACGTGATCAGTGCATGATCAGTCACGTGATCAGTGCATGATCAGTCACGTGATCAGTGCATGATCAGTCACGTGATCAGTGCATGATCAGTCACGTGATCAGTGCATGATCAGCCACGTGATCAGTGCATGATCAGTCACGTGATCAGTGCATGATCAGTCACGTGATCAGTGCATGATCAGCCACGTGATCAGTGCATGATCAGTCACGTGATCAGTGTGTGATCAGCCACGTGATCAGTGCATGATATCAGTGCATGATAGCCACGTGATCAGTGCATGATAGCCACGTGATCAGTGCATGATCAGTCACGTGATACGTGTGTGATCAGCCACGTGATCAGTGCATGATATCCACGTGATCAGTGCATGATAGCCACGTGATCAGTGCATGATAGTCACGTGATCAGTGCATGATCAGTCACGTGATACGTGTGTGATCAGCCACGTGATCAGTGCATGATGAGCCACGTGATCAGTGCAGGATCAATTACGTGATCAGTGCATGATCAGTCACGTGACCAGTACATGGTTGCTACGTGATCGTTGCATGATCAGCCACGTGAGCAGAGCATGATAGCCACGTGATCAGTGCATGATCAGTCACGTGATCAGTACATGATCAGTCACGTGAACAGTGCATGATCATTTACGTGATCTGTGCATGATCAGTCACGTGACCAGTATATGGTAGCTACGTGATCATTCCATGACGAGCCACGTGAGCAGTGCATGATAGCCACGTGATGTGTGCATGATGAGTTACGTGAGCAGAGTATGATCAGCCACGTGATCAGTGCATGAGTGCCACGTGATCAGTGCATGATATGTCACGTGACAGGTGTGTGATCAGCCACGTGAACAGTGCATGTTCAGCCACGTGATCAGTGCATGATAGCCACGTGATCAGTGCATGATCAGTTACGTGAGCAGTGTATGATCAGCCACGTGATCAGTGCATGGTCAGACACGTGAACAGTGTATGATCAGCCACGTGATCAGTGCATGATATCCAAGTGATCAGTGCATGATCAATCACGTGATCAGTGTATGATCAGCCACGTGAACAGTGCATGCTCAGTCACGTGATCAGGGCCTGCTGAGCTGCGTGATTACTGTCTGCTCATCTGCTTGACAATTGCCAGCTGAGCTGCACGATTCCTGCCTGTCATCTGCTTGACAATTGCCAGCTGTGCTGCGTAATTCCTGCCTGCTCAGCTGCTTGATTATTGCCAGCTGAGCAGCATGATTCCTCACAGCTGAGTTCCATGATTATTGCCTGCTGACTGTTTGATTCGTGCCTACTCAGCTCTTTGTTTATTGCCTCCAGAGGCACATGATCAGTGTATGATAGCAAACATGATCAGCGCATGATCAGTCACATGATCAGCGCCATTAAGTCACGTGATCACTACATGATAGTCATGTGATCAGTCCATGCTCAGTCACGGTATCAGTGCATGATCAGCCACGTGATCAGTGCATGATCTGTCACATGATTAGTGTATGATCATCCACGTGATCAGTGCATGGGCAGTCATGTGATCAGTGCATGATATAGACGTGATCAGTGCATGATCAGTCTCGTGATCAGTGCATGATAGCCACGTGATCAGTGCATGATCAGTCACCTGATGGGTGTATGATCATTCACGTGACCTGTACATGGTAGCTACATGATCATTGCATGATCAGCCACGTGAGTAGTGCATGATAGCCACGTGATCAGTGCATGATCAGTCACGTGATCAGTGCATGATCAGCCACGTGATCAGTGCATGATACCACGTGATCAGTGCATGATCAGTCACGTGATCAGTGCATGATCAGCCACGTGATCAGTGCATGATCAGCCACGTGATCAGTGCATGATAGCCACGTGATCAGTGCATGATCAGTCACGTGATCAGTGCATGACCAGTCACGTGATCAGTGCATGATCAGCCACGTGATCAGTGCATGATAGCCACGTGATCAGTGCATGATCAGTCACGTGATCAGTGCATGATCAGTCACGTGATCAGTGCATGATCAGCCACGTGATCAGTGCATGATAGCCACGTGATCAGTGCATGATCAGTCACGTGATCAGTGCATGATCAGTCACGTGATCAGTGCATGATCAGCCACGTGATCAGTGCATGATCAATTACGTGATCAGTGCATGATCAGTCACGTGATCAGTGCATGGTAGCTACGTGATCAGTGCATGATCAGCCACGTGATCAGTGCATGATAGCCACGTGATCAGTGCATGATCAGTCACGTGATCAGTGCATGATCAGTCACGTGATCAGTGCATGATCAGCCACGTGATCAGTGCATGATCAGTCACGTGACCAGTGCATGATAGCTACGTGATCAGTGCATGATCAGCCACGTGATCAGTGCATGATAGCCACGTGATCAGTGCATGATCAGTCACGTGATCAGTGCATGATCAGCCACGTGATCAGTGCATGGTAGCTACGTGATCAGTGCATGATCAGCCGTGATCAGTGCATGATAGCCACGTGATCAGTGCATGATCAGTCACGTGATCAGTGCATGATCAGCCACGTGATCAGTGCATGATCAGTCACGTGATCAGTGCATGATCAGCCACGTGATCAGTGCATGATCAATTACGTGATCAGTGCATGATCAGTCACGTGATCAGTGCATGATAGCCACGTGATCAGTGCATGATCAGCCACGTGATCAGTGCATGATCAGCCACGTGATCAGTGCATGATCAGTCACGTGATCAGTGCATGATAGCCACGTGATCAGTGCATGATCAGCCACGTGATCAGTGCATGATAGCCACGTGATCAGTGCATGATCAGTCACGTGATCAGTGCATGATCAGTCACGTGATCAGTGTATGATCAGCCACGTGAACAGTGCATGCTCAGTCACGTGATCAGGGCCTGCTGAGCTGCGTGATTACTGTCTGCTCATCTGCTTGACAATTGCCAGCTGAGCTGCACGATTCCTGCCTGTCATCTGCTTGACAATTGCCAGCTGTGCTGCATAATTCCTGCCTGCTCATCTGCTTGATTATTGCCAGCTGAGCAGCATGATTTCTCAGAGCTGAGTTCCATGATTATTGCCTACTGATTCGTGCCTACTCAGCTCATTGTTATTGCATCCAGAGGCACATGATCAGTGTATGACAGAAACATGATCAGCACATGATCAGTCACATGATCAGTGCATGATAAGCCACGTGATCAGTGCATGATCAGTCACGTGATCAGTGCATGATCAGTCACGTGATCAGTGCATGATAGCTGCGTGATCAGTGCATGATCAGCCACGTGATCAGTGCATGATCAGTCACGTGATCAGTGCATGATCAGTCACGTGATCAGTGCATGATCAGTCACGTGATCAGTGCATGATCAGTCACGTGATCAGTGCATGATCAGTCACGTGATCAGTGCATGATCAGCCACGTGATCAGTGCATGATCAGTCACGTGATCAGTGCATGATCAGTCACGTGATCAGTGCATGATCAGCCACGTGATCAGTGCATGATAGCCACGTGATCAGTGCATGATAGCCACGTGATCAGTGCATGATCAGTCACGTGATCAGTGCATGATCAGCCACGTGATCAGTGCATGATAGCCACGTGATCAGTGCATGATCAGTCACGTGATCAGTGCATGATCAGTCACGTGATCAGTGCATGATCAGCCACGTGATCAGTGCATGATCAGCCACGTGATCAGTGCATGATCAGTCACGTGATCAGTGCATGATCAGTCACGTGATCAGTGCATGATCAGTCACGTGATCAGTGCATGATCAGCCACGTGATCAGTGCATGATCAGTCACGTGATCAGTGCATGATCAGTCACGTGATCAGTGCATGATCAGCCACGTGATCAGTGCATGATCAGTCACGTGATCAGTGCATGATCAGCCACGTGATCAGTGCATGATATCAGTGCATGATAGCCACGTGATCAGTGCATGATAGCCACGTGATCAGTGCATGATCAGTCACGTGATACGTGTGTGATCAGCCACGTGATCAGTGCATGATATCCACGTGATCAGTGCATGATAGCCACGTGATCAGTGCATGATAGTCACGTGATCAGTGCATGATCAGTCACGTGATACGTGTGTGATCAGCCACGTGATCAGTGCATGATGAGCCACGTGATCAGTGCATGATCAATTACGTGATCAGTGCATGATCAGTCACGTGACCAGTACATGGTTGCTACGTGATCGTTGCATGATCAGCCACGTGAGCAGTGCATGATAGCCACGTGATCAGTGCATGATCAGTCACGTGATCAGTACATGATCAGTCACGTGAACAGTGCATGATCATTTACGTGATCTGTGCATGATCAGTCACGTGACCAGTATATGGTAGCTACGTGATCATTCCATGACGAGCCACGTGAGCAGTGCATGATAGCCACGTGATGTGTGCATGATGAGTTACGTGAGCAGAGTATGATCAGCCACGTGATCAGTGCATGAGTGCCACGTGATCAGTGCATGATATGTCACGTGACAGGTGTGTGATCAGCCACGTGAACAGTGCATGTTCAGCCACGTGATCAGTGCATGATAGCCACGTGATCAGTGCATGATCAGTACGTGAGCAGTGTATGATCAGCCACGTGATCAGTGCATGGTCAGACACGTGAACAGTGTATGATCAGCCACGTGATCAGTGCATGATATCCAAGTGATCAGTGCATGATCAATCACGTGATCAGTGTATGATCAGCCACGTGAACAGTGCATGCTCAGTCACGTGATCAGGGCCTGCTGAGCTGCGTGATTACTGTCTGCTCATCTGCTTGACAATTGCCAGCTGAGCTGCACGATTCCTGCCTGTCATCTGCTTGACAATTGCCAGCTGTGCTGCGTAATTCCTGCCTGCTCAGCTGCTTGATTATTGCCAGCTGAGCAGCATGATTCCTCACAGCTGAGTTCCATGATTATTGCCTGCTGACTGTTTGATTCGTGCCTACTCAGCTCTTTGTTTATTGCCTCCAGAGGCACATGATCAGTGTATGATAGCAAACATGATCAGCGCATGATCAGTCACATGATCAGCGCCATTAAGTCACGTGATCACTACATGATAGTCATGTGATCAGTCCATGCTCAGTCACGGTATCAGTGCATGATCAGCCACGTGATCAGTGCATGATCTGTCACATGATTAGTGTATGATCATCCACGTGATCAGTGCATGGGCAGTCATGTGATCAGTGCATGATATAGACGTGATCAGTGCATGATCAGTCTCGTGATCAGTGCATGATAGCCACGTGATCAGTGCATGATCAGTCACCTGATGGGTGTATGATCATTCACGTGACCTGTACATGGTAGCTACATGATCATTGCATGATCAGCCACGTGAGTAGTGCATGATAGCCACGTGATCAGTGCATGATCAGTCACGTGATCAGTGCATGATCAGCCACGTGATCAGTGCATGATACCACGTGATCAGTGCATGATCAGTCACGTGATCAGTGCATGATCAGCCACGTGATCAGTGCATGATCAGCACGTGATCAGTGCATGATCAGCCACGTGATCAGTGCATGATCAGTCACGTGATCAGTGCATGATCAGGCACGTGATCAGTGCATGATCAGCCACGTGATCAGTGCATGATAGCCACGTGATCAGTGCATGATCAGTCACGTGATCAGTGCATGATCAGTCACGTGATCAGTGCATGATCAGCCACGTGATCAGTGCATGATAGCCACGTGATCAGTGCATGATCAGTCACGTGATCAGTGCATGATCAGTCACGTGATCAGTGCATGATCAGCCACGTGATCAGTGCATGATCAATTACGTGATCAGTGCATGATCAGTCACGTGATCAGTGCATGATAGCTACGTGATCAGTGCATGATCAGCCACGTGATCAGTGCATGATAGCCACGTGATCAGTGCATGATCAGTCACGTGATCAGTGCATGATCAGTCACGTGATCAGTGCATGATCAGTCACGTGATCAGTGCATGATCAGTCACGTGACCAGTACATGGTAGCTACGTGATCATTGCATGATCAGCCACGTGATCAGTGCATGATAGCCACGTGATCAGTGCATGATCAGTCACGTGATCAGTGCATGATCAGCCACGTGACAGTGCATGGTAGCTACGTGATCAGTGCATGATCAGCCGTGATCAGTGCATGATAGCCACGTGATCAGTGCATGATCAGTCACGTGATCAGTGCATGATCAGCCACGTGATCAGTGCATGATCAGTCACGTGATCAGTGCATGATCAGCCACGTGATCAGTGCATGATCAGTCACGTGATCAGTGCATGATCAGTCACGTGATCAGTGCATGATAGCCACGTGATCAGTGCATGATCAGCCACGTGATCAGTGCATGATCAGCCACGTGATCAGTGCATGATCAGTCACGTGATCAGTGCATGATAGCTACGTGATCAGTGCATGATCAGCCACGTGATCAGTGCATGATAGCCACGTGATCAGTGCATGATCAGTCACGTGATCAGTGCATGATCAGTCACGTGATCAGTGTATGATCAGCCACGTGAACAGTGCATGCTCAGTCACGTGATCAGGGCCTGCTGAGCTGCGTGATTACTGTCTGCTCATCTGCTTGACAATTGCCAGCTGAGCTGCACGATTCCTGCCTGTCATCTGCTTGACAATTGCCACCTGTGCTGCATAATTCCTGCCTGCTCATCTGCTTGATTATTGCCAGCTGAGCAGCATGATTTCTCAGAGCTGAGTTCCATGATTATTGCCTACTGATTCCTGCCTACTCAGCTCATTGTTATTGCATCCAGAGGCACATGATCAGTGTATGACAGAAACATGATCAGCACATGATCAGTCACATGATCAGTGCATGATAAGCCACGTGATCAGTGCATGATCAGTCACGTGATCAGTGCATGATCAGTCACGTGATCAGTGCATGATAGCTGCGTGATCAGTGCATGATCAGCCACGTGATCAGTGCATGATCAGTCACGTGATCAGTGCATGATCAGTCACGTGATCAGTGCATGATCAGTCACGTGATCAGTGCATGATCAGTCACGTGATCAGTGCATGATCAGTCACGTGATCAGTGCATGATCAGCCACGTGATCAGTGCATGATCAGTCACGTGATCAGTGCATGATCAGTCACGTGATCAGTGCATGATCAGCCACGTGATCAGTGCATGATCAGCCACGTGATCAGTGCATGATAGCCAGTGATCAGTGCATGATCAGTCACGTGATCAGTGCATGATCAGCCACGTGATCAGTGCATGATAGCCACGTGATCAGTGCATGATCAGTCACGTGATCAGTGCATGATCAGTCACGTGATCAGTGCATGATCAGCCACGTGATCAGTGCATGATCAGTCACGTGATCAGTGCATGATCAGTCACGTGATCAGTGCATGATCAGTCACGTGATCAGTGCATGATCAGTCACGTGATCAGTGCATGATCAGCCACGTGATCAGTGCATGATCAGTCACGTGATCAGTGCATGATCAGTCACGTGATCAGTGCATGATCAGCCACGTGATCAGTGCATGATCAGTCACGTGATCAGTGCATGATCAGCCACGTGATCAGTGCATGATATCAGTGCATGATAGCCACGTGATCAGTGCATGATAGCCACGTGATCAGTGCATGATCAGTCACGTGATACGTGTGTGATCAGCCACGTGATCAGTGCATGATATCCACGTGATCAGTGCATGATAGCCACGTGATCAGTGCATGATAGTCACGTGATCAGTGCATGATCAGTCACGTGATACGTGTGTGATCAGCCACGTGATCAGTGCATGATGAGCCACGTGATCAGTGCAGGATCAATTACGTGATCAGTGCATGATCAGTCACGTGACCAGTACATGGTTGCTACGTGATCGTTGCATGATCAGCCACGTGAGCAGAGCATGATAGCCACGTGATCAGTGCATGATCAGTCACGTGATCAGTACATGATCAGTCACGTGAACAGTGCATGATCATTTACGTGATCTGTGCATGATCAGTCACGTGACCAGTATATGGTAGCTACGTGATCATTCCATGACGAGCCACGTGAGCAGTGCATGATAGCCACGTGATGTGTGCATGATGAGTTACGTGAGCAGAGTATGATCAGCCACGTGATCAGTGCATGAGTGCCACGTGATCAGTGCATGATATGTCACGTGACAGGTGTGTGATCAGCCACGTGAACAGTGCATGTTCAGCCACGTGATCAGTGCATGATAGCCACGTGATCAGTGCATGATCAGTTACGTGAGCAGTGTATGATCAGCCACGTGATCAGTGCATGGTCAGACACGTGAACAGTGTATGATCAGCCACGTGATCAGTGCATGATATCCAAGTGATCAGTGCATGATCAATCACGTGATCAGTGTATGATCAGCCACGTGAACAGTGCATGCTCAGTCACGTGATCAGGGCCTGCTGAGCTGCGTGATTACTGTCTGCTCATCTGCTTGACAATTGCCAGCTGAGCTGCACGATTCCTGCCTGTCATCTGCTTGACAATTGCCAGCTGTGCTGCGTAATTCCTGCCTGCTCAGCTGCTTGATTATTGCCAGCTGAGCAGCATGATTCCTCACAGCTGAGTTCCATGATTATTGCCTGCTGACTGTTTGATTCGTGCCTACTCAGCTCTTTGTTTATTGCCTCCAGAGGCACATGATCAGTGTATGATAGCAAACATGATCAGCGCATGATCAGTCACATGATCAGCGCCATTAAGTCACGTGATCACTACATGATAGTCATGTGATCAGTCCATGCTCAGTCACGGTATCAGTGCATGATCAGCCACGTGATCAGTGCATGATCTGTCACATGATTAGTGTATGATCATCCACGTGATCAGTGCATGGGCAGTCATGTGATCAGTGCATGATATAGACGTGATCAGTGCATGATCAGTCTCGTGATCAGTGCATGATAGCCACGTGATCAGTGCATGATCAGTCACCTGATGGGTGTATGATCATTCACGTGACCTGTACATGGTAGCTACATGATCATTGCATGATCAGCCACGTGAGTAGTGCATGATAGCCACGTGATCAGTGCATGATCAGTCACGTGATCAGTGCATGATCAGCCACGTGATCAGTGCATGATAGCCACGTGATCAGTGCATGATCAGTCACGTGATCAGTGCATGATCAGCCACGTGATCAGTGCATGATCAGCCACGTGATCAGTGCATGATAGCCACGTGATCAGTGCATGATCAGTCACGTGATCAGTGCATGACCAGTCACGTGATCAGTGCATGATCAGCCACGTGATCAGTGCATGATAGCCACGTGATCAGTGCATGATCAGTCACGTGATCAGTGCATGATCAGTCACGTGATCAGTGCATGATCAGCCACGTGATCAGTGCATGATAGCCACGTGATCAGTGCATGATCAGTCACGTGATCAGTGCATGATCAGTCACGTGATCAGTGCATGATCAGCCACGTGATCAGTGCATGATCAATTACGTGATCAGTGCATGATCAGTCACGTGATCAGTGCATGGTAGCTACGTGATCAGTGCATGATCAGCCACGTGATCAGTGCATGATAGCCACGTGATCAGTGCATGATCAGTCACGTGATCAGTGCATGATCAGTCACGTGATCAGTGCATGATCAGCCACGTGATCAGTGCATGATCAGTCACGTGATCAGTGCATGATAGCTACGTGATCAGTGCATGATCAGCCACGTGATCAGTGCATGATAGCCACGTGATCAGTGCATGATCAGTCACGTGATCAGTGCATGATCAGCCACGTGATCAGTGCATGGTAGCTACGTGATCAGTGCATGATCAGCCGTGATCAGTGCATGATAGCCACGTGATCAGTGCATGATCAGTCACGTGATCAGTGCATGATCAGCCACGTGATCAGTGCATGATCAGTCACGTGATCAGTGCATGATCAGCCCGTGATCAGTGCATGATCAATCACGTGATCAGTGCATGATCAGTCACGTGATCAGTGCATGATAGCCACGTGATCAGTGCATGATCAGCCACGTGATCAGTGCATGATCAGTCACGTGATCAGTGCATGATCAGTCACGTGATCAGTGCATGATAGCTACGTGATCAGTGCATGATCAGCCACGTGATCAGTGCATGATAGCACGTGATCAGTGCATGATCAGTCACGTGATCAGTGCATGATCAGTCACGTGATCAGTGCATGATCAGCCACGTGATCAGTGCATGATCAGTCACGTGATCAGTGCATGATCAGTCACGTGATCAGTACATGGTAGCTACATGATCAGTGCATGATCAGCCACGTGATCAGTGCATGATAGCCACGTGATCAGTGCATGATCAGTCACGTGATCAGTGCATGATCAGTCACGTGACCAGTACATGGTAGCTGCGTGATCATGCATGATCAGCCACGTGATCAGTGCATGATAGCCACGTGATCAGTGCATGATCAGTCACGTGATCAGTGCATGATCAGTCACGTGATCAGTGCATGATCAGCCACGTGATCAGTGCATGATCAGTCACGTGATCAGTGCATGATCAGCCACGTGATCAGTGCATGATCAGCCACGTGATCAGTGCATGATCAGTCACGTGATCAGTGCATGATCAGTCACGTGATCAGTGCATGATAGCTACGTGATCAGTGCATGATCAGCCACGTGATCAGTGCATGATAGCCACGTGATCAGTGCATGATCAGCCACGTGATCAGTGCATGATCAGTCACGTGATCAGTGCATGATCAGCCACGTGATCAGTGCATGATAGCCACGTGATCAGTGCATGACAGCACGTGATCAGTGCATGATCAGTCACGTGATCAGTGCATGATAGCCACGTGATCAGTGCATGATCAGTCACGTGATCAGTGTATGATCAGCCACGTGAACAGTGCATGCTCAGTCACGTGATCAGGGCCTGCTGAGCTGCGTGATTACTGTCTGCTCATCTGCTTGACAATTGCCAGCTGAGCTGCACGATTCCTGCCTGTCATCTGCTTGACAATTGCCAGCTGTGCTGCATAATTCCTGCCTGCTCAGCTGCTTGATTATTGCCAGCTGAGCAGCATGATTTCTCACAGCTGAGTTCCATGATTATTGCCTGACTGATTCCTGCCTACTCAGCTCTTTGTTCATTGCCTCCAGAGGCACATGATCAGTGTATGACAGAAACATGATCAGCACATGATCAGTCACATGATCAGTGCATGATAAGCCACGTGATCAGTGCATGATCAGTCACGTGATCAGTGCATGATCAGTCACGTGATCAGTGCATGATCAGCTGCGTGATCAGTGCATGATCAGCCACGTGATCAGTGCATGATCAGTCACGTGATCAGTGCATGATCAGCCACGTGATCAGTGCATGATCAGTCACGTGATCAGTGCATGATAGCTACGTGATCAGTGCATGATCAGCCACGTGATCAGTGCATGATAGCCACGTGATCAGTGCATGATCAGCCACGTGATCAGTGCATGATAGCCACGTGATCAGTGCATGATCAGTCACGTGATCGTGTGTGATCAGCCACGTGATCAGTGCATGATATCCACGTGATCAGTGCATGATAGCCACGTGATCAGTGCATGATCAGTCACGTGATCAGTGCATGATCAGTCACGTGATCAGTGTGATCAGCCACGTGATCAGTGCATGATGAGCCACGTGATCAGTGCATGATCAATTACGTGATCAGTGCATGATCAGTCACGTGACCAGTACATGGTTGCTACGTGATCGTGCATGATCAGCCACGTGATCAGTGCATGATAGCCACGTGATCAGTGCATGATCAGTCACGTGATCAGTGCATGATCAGTCACGTGATCAGTGCATGATCATTTACGTGATCAGTGCATGATCAGTCACGTGACCAGTATATGGTAGCTTCGTGATCAGTGCATGATCAGCCACGTGATCAGTGCATGATAGCCACGTGATCAGTGCATGATCAGTCACGTGATCAGTGTATGATCAGCCACGTGATCAGTGCATGAGTGCCACGTGATCAGTGCATGATAGTCACGTGACAGTGTGTGATCAGCCACGTGATCAGTGCATGATCAGCCACGTGATCAGTGCATGATAGCCACGTGATCAGTGCATGATCAGTCACGTGATCAGTGCATGATCAGCCACGTGATCAGTGCATGATCAGTCACGTGATCAGTGCATGATAGCTACGTGATCAGTGCATGATCAGCCACGTGATCAGTGCATGATAGCCACGTGATCAGTGCATGATCAGTCACGTGATCAGTGCATGATCATCCACGTGATCAGTGCATGATCAGTCACGTGATCAGTGCATGATATAGACGTGATCAGTGCATGATCAGTCACGTGATCAGTGCATGATCAGCCACGTGATCAGTGCATGATAGCCACGTGATCAGTGCATGATATCCAGTGATCAGTGCATGATCAGTCACGTGATCAGTGCATGATCAGCCACGTGATCAGTGCATGATAGCCACTGATCAGTGCATGATCAGTCACGTGATCAGTGCATGATCAGTCACGTGATCAGTGCATGATATAGACGTGATCAGTGCATGATCAGTCACGTGATCAGTGCATGATAGCCACGTGATCAGTGCATGATCAGTCACGTGATCAGTGTATGATCAGTCACGTGACCAGTGCATGAGCTACATGATCAGTGCATGATCAGCCACGTGATCAGTGCATGATAGCCACGTGATCAGTGCATGATCAGTCACGTGATCAGTGCATGATCAGCCACGTGATCAGTGCATGATACCACGTGATCAGTGCATGATCAGTCACGTGATCAGTGCATGATCAGCCACGTGATCAGTGCATGATCAGTCACGTGATCAGTGCATGATCAGCCACGTGATCAGTGCATGATCAGTCACGTGATCAGTGCATGATCAGCCACGTGATCAGTGCATGATCAGCCACGTGATCAGTGCATGATAGCCACGTGATCAGTGCATGATCAGTCACGTGATCAGTGCATGATCAGTCACGTGATCAGTGCATGATCAGCCACGTGATCAGTGCATGATAGCCACGTGATCAGTGCATGATCAGTCACGTGATCAGTGCATGATCAGTCACGTGATCAGTGCATGATCAGCCACGTGATCAGTGCATGATCAATTACGTGATCAGTGCATGATCAGTCACGTGATCAGTGCATGGTTGCTACGTGATCAGTGCATGATCAGCCACGTGATCAGTGCATGATAGCCACGTGATCAGTGCATGATCAGTCACGTGATCAGTGCATGATCAGTCACGTGATCAGTGCATGATCAGTCACGTGATCAGTGCATGATCAGTCACGTGACCAGTACATGGTAGCTACGTGATCATTGCATGATCAGCCACGTGATCAGTGCATGATAGCCACGTGATCAGTGCATGATCAGTCACGTGATCAGTGCATGATCAGCCACGTGACAGTGCATGGTAGCTACGTGATCAGTGCATGATCAGCCGTGATCAGTGCATGATAGCCACGTGATCAGTGCATGATCAGTCACGTGATCAGTGCATGATCAGCCACGTGATCAGTGCATGATCAGTCACGTGATCAGTGCATGATCAGCCACGTGATCAGTGCATGATCAGTCACGTGATCAGTGCATGATCAGTCACGTGATCAGTGCATGATAGCCACGTGATCAGTGCATGATCAGCCACGTGATCAGTGCATGATCAGCCACGTGATCAGTGCATGATCAGTCACGTGATCAGTGCATGATAGCCACGTGATCAGTGCATGATCAGCCACGTGATCAGTGCATGATAGCCACGTGATCAGTGCATGATCAGTCACGTGATCAGTGCATGATCAGTCACGTGATCAGTGTATGATCAGCCACGTGAACAGTGCATGCTCAGTCACGTGATCAGGGCCTGCTGAGCTGCGTGATTACTGTCTGCTCATCTGCTTGACAATTGCCAGCTGAGCTGCACGATTCCTGCCTGTCATCTGCTTGACAATTGCCAGCTGTGCTGCATAATTCCTGCCTGCTCATCTGCTTGATTATTGCCAGCTGAGCAGCATGATTTCTCAGAGCTGAGTTCCATGATTATTGCCTACTGATTCGTGCCTACTCAGCTCATTGTTATTGCATCCAGAGGCACATGATCAGTGTATGACAGAAACATGATCAGCACATGATCAGTCACATGATCAGTGCATGATAAGCCACGTGATCAGTGCATGATCAGTCACGTGATCAGTGCATGATCAGTCACGTGATCAGTGCATGATAGCTGCGTGATCAGTGCATGATCAGCCACGTGATCAGTGCATGATCAGTCACGTGATCAGTGCATGATCAGTCACGTGATCAGTGCATGATCAGTCACGTGATCAGTGCATGATCAGTCACGTGATCAGTGCATGATCAGTCACGTGATCAGTGCATGATCAGCCACGTGATCAGTGCATGATCAGTCACGTGATCAGTGCATGATCAGTCACGTGATCAGTGCATGATCAGCCACGTGATCAGTGCATGATAGCCACGTGATCAGTGCATGATAGCCACGTGATCAGTGCATGATCAGTCACGTGATCAGTGCATGATCAGCCACGTGATCAGTGCATGATAGCCACGTGATCAGTGCATGATCAGTCACGTGATCAGTGCATGATCAGTCACGTGATCAGTGCATGATCAGCCACGTGATCAGTGCATGATCAGCCACGTGATCAGTGCATGATCAGTCACGTGATCAGTGCATGATCAGTCACGTGATCAGTGCATGATCAGTCACGTGATCAGTGCATGATCAGCCACGTGATCAGTGCATGATCAGTCACGTGATCAGTGCATGATCAGTCACGTGATCAGTGCATGATCAGCCACGTGATCAGTGCATGATCAGTCACGTGATCAGTGTGATCAGCCACGTGATCAGTGCATGATATCAGTGCATGATAGCCACGTGATCAGTGCATGATAGCCACGTGATCAGTGCATGATCAGTCACGTGATACGTGTGTGATCAGCCACGTGATCAGTGCATGATATCCACGTGATCAGTGCATGATAGCCACGTGATCAGTGCATGATAGTCACGTGATCAGTGCATGATCAGTCACGTGATACGTGTGTGATCAGCCACGTGATCAGTGCATGATGAGCCACGTGATCAGTGCAGGATCAATTACGTGATCAGTGCATGATCAGTCACGTGACCAGTACATGGTTGCTACGTGATCGTTGCATGATCAGCCACGTGAGCAGAGCATGATAGCCACGTGATCAGTGCATGATCAGTCACGTGATCAGTACATGATCAGTCACGTGAACAGTGCATGATCATTTACGTGATCTGTGCATGATCAGTCACGTGACCAGTATATGGTAGCTACGTGATCATTCCATGACGAGCCACGTGAGCAGTGCATGATAGCCACGTGATGTGTGCATGATGAGTTACGTGAGCAGAGTATGATCAGCCACGTGATCAGTGCATGAGTGCCACGTGATCAGTGCATGATATGTCACGTGACAGGTGTGTGATCAGCCACGTGAACAGTGCATGTTCAGCCACGTGATCAGTGCATGATAGCCACGTGATCAGTGCATGATCAGTTACGTGAGCAGTGTATGATCAGCCACGTGATCAGTGCATGGTCAGACACGTGAACAGTGTATGATCAGCCACGTGATCAGTGCATGATATCCAAGTGATCAGTGCATGATCAATCACGTGATCAGTGTATGATCAGCCACGTGAACAGTGCATGCTCAGTCACGTGATCAGGGCCTGCTGAGCTGCGTGATTACTGTCTGCTCATCTGCTTGACAATTGCCAGCTGAGCTGCACGATTCCTGCCTGTCATCTGCTTGACAATTGCCAGCTGTGCTGCGTAATTCCTGCCTGCTCAGCTGCTTGATTATTGCCAGCTGAGCAGCATGATTCCTCACAGCTGAGTTCCATGATTATTGCCTGCTGACTGTTTGATTCGTGCCTACTCAGCTCTTTGTTTATTGCCTCCAGAGGCACATGATCAGTGTATGATAGCAAACATGATCAGCGCATGATCAGTCACATGATCAGCGCCATTAAGTCACGTGATCACTACATGATAGTCATGTGATCAGTCCATGCTCAGTCACGGTATCAGTGCATGATCAGCCACGTGATCAGTGCATGATCTGTCACATGATTAGTGTATGATCATCCACGTGATCAGTGCATGGGCAGTCATGTGATCAGTGCATGATATAGACGTGATCAGTGCATGATCAGTCTCGTGATCAGTGCATGATAGCCACGTGATCAGTGCATGATCAGTCACCTGATGGGTGTATGATCATTCACGTGACCTGTACATGGTAGCTACATGATCATTGCATGATCAGCCACGTGAGTAGTGCATGATAGCCACGTGATCAGTGCATGATCAGTCACGTGATCAGTGCATGATCAGCCACGTGATCAGTGCATGATAGCCACGTGATCAGTGCATGATCAGTCACGTGATCAGTGCATGATCAGCCACGTGATCAGTGCATGATCAGCCACGTGATCAGTGCATGATCAGCCACGTGATCAGTGCATGATCAGTCACGTGATCAGTGCATGATCAGTCACGTGATCAGTGTATGATCAGCCACGTGATCAGTGCATGATAGCCACGTGATCAGTGCATGATCAGTCACGTGATCAGTGCATGATCAGTCACGTGATCAGTGCATGATCAGCCACGTGATCAGTGCATGATAGCCACGTGATCAGTGCATGATCAGTCACGTGATCAGTGCATGATCAGTCACGTGATCAGTGCATGATCAGCCACGTGATCAGTGCATGATCAATTACGTGATCAGTGCATGATCAGTCACGTGATCAGTACATGGTAGCTACGTGATCAGTGCATGATCAGCCACGTGATCAGTGCATGATAGCCACGTGATCAGTGCATGATCAGTCACGTGATCAGTGCATGATCAGTCACGTGATCAGTGCATGATCAGCCACGTGATCAGTGCATGATCAGTCACGTGACCAGTGCATGGTAGCTACGTGATCAGTGCATGATCAGCCACGTGATCAGTGCATGATAGCCACGTGATCAGTGCATGATCAGTCACGTGATCAGTGCATGATCAGCCACGTGATCAGTGCATGATAGCTACGTGATCAGTGCATGATCAGCCGTGATCAGTGCATGATAGCCACGTGATCAGTGCATGATCAGTCACGTGATCAGTGCATGATCAGCCACGTGATCAGTGCATGATCAGTCACGTGATCAGTGCATGATCAGCCACGTGATCAGTGCATGATCAATCACGTGATCAGTGCATGATCAGTCACGTGATCAGTGCATGATAGCCACGTGATCAGTGCATGATCAGCCACGTGATCAGTGCATGATCAGCCACGTGATCAGTGCATGATCAGTCACGTGATCAGTGCATGATAGCCACGTGATCAGTGCATGATCAGCCACGTGATCAGTGCATGATAGCCACGTGATCAGTGCATGATCAGTCACGTGATCAGTGCATGATCAGTCACGTGATCAGTGTATGATCAGCCACGTGAACAGTGCATGCTCAGTCACGTGATCAGGGCCTGCTGAGCTGCGTGATTACTGTCTGCTCATCTGCTTGACAATTGCCAGCTGAGCTGCACGATTCCTGCCTGTCATCTGCTTGACAATTGCCACCTGTGCTGCATAATTCCTGCCTGCTCATCTGCTTGATTATTGCCAGCTGAGCAGCATGATTTCTCAGAGCTGAGTTCCATGATTATTGCCTACTGATTCGTGCCTACTCAGCTCATTGTTATTGCATCCAGAGGCACATGATCAGTGTATGACAGAAACATGATCAGCACATGATCAGTCACATGATCAGTGCATGATAAGCCACGTGATCAGTGCATGATCAGTCACGTGATCAGTGCATGATCAGTCACGTGATCAGTGCATGATAGCTGCGTGATCAGTGCATGATCAGCCACGTGATCAGTGCATGATCAGTCACGTGATCAGTGCATGATCAGTCACGTGATCAGTGCATGATCAGTCACGTGATCAGTGCATGATCAGTCACGTGATCAGTGCATGATCAGTCACGTGATCAGTGCATGATCAGCCACGTGATCAGTGCATGATCAGTCACGTGATCAGTGCATGATCAGTCACGTGATCAGTGCATGATCAGCCACGTGATCAGTGCATGATAGCCACGTGATCAGTGCATGATAGCCAGTGATCAGTGCATGATCAGTCACGTGATCAGTGCATGATCAGCCACGTGATCAGTGCATGATAGCCACGTGATCAGTGCATGATCAGTCACGTGATCAGTGCATGATCAGTCACGTGATCAGTGCATGATCAGCCACGTGATCAGTGCATGATCAGTCACGTGATCAGTGCATGATCAGTCACGTGATCAGTGCATGATCAGTCACGTGATCAGTGCATGATCAGTCACGTGATCAGTGCATGATCAGCCACGTGATCAGTGCATGATCAGTCACGTGATCAGTGCATGATCAGTCACGTGATCAGTGCATGATCAGCCACGTGATCAGTGCATGATCAGTCACGTGATCAGTGCATGATCAGCCACGTGATCAGTGCATGATATCAGTGCATGATAGCCACGTGATCAGTGCATGATAGCCACGTGATCAGTGCATGATCAGTCACGTGATACGTGTGTGATCAGCCACGTGATCAGTGCATGATATCCACGTGATCAGTGCATGATAGCCACGTGATCAGTGCATGATAGTCACGTGATCAGTGCATGATCAGTCACGTGATACGTGTGTGATCAGCCACGTGATCAGTGCATGATGAGCCACGTGATCAGTGCAGGATCAATTACGTGATCAGTGCATGATCAGTCACGTGACCAGTACATGGTTGCTACGTGATCGTTGCATGATCAGCCACGTGAGCAGAGCATGATAGCCACGTGATCAGTGCATGATCAGTCACGTGATCAGTACATGATCAGTCACGTGAACAGTGCATGATCATTTACGTGATCTGTGCATGATCAGTCACGTGACCAGTATATGGTAGCTACGTGATCATTCCATGACGAGCCACGTGAGCAGTGCATGATAGCCACGTGATGTGTGCATGATGAGTTACGTGAGCAGAGTATGATCAGCCACGTGATCAGTGCATGAGTGCCACGTGATCAGTGCATGATATGTCACGTGACAGGTGTGTGATCAGCCACGTGAACAGTGCATGTTCAGCCACGTGATCAGTGCATGATAGCCACGTGATCAGTGCATGATCAGTTACGTGAGCAGTGTATGATCAGCCACGTGATCAGTGCATGGTCAGACACGTGAACAGTGTATGATCAGCCACGTGATCAGTGCATGATATCCAAGTGATCAGTGCATGATCAATCACGTGATCAGTGTATGATCAGCCACGTGAACAGTGCATGCTCAGTCACGTGATCAGGGCCTGCTGAGCTGCGTGATTACTGTCTGCTCATCTGCTTGACAATTGCCAGCTGAGCTGCACGATTCCTGCCTGTCATCTGCTTGACAATTGCCAGCTGTGCTGCGTAATTCCTGCCTGCTCAGCTGCTTGATTATTGCCAGCTGAGCAGCATGATTCCTCACAGCTGAGTTCCATGATTATTGCCTGCTGACTGTTTGATTCGTGCCTACTCAGCTCTTTGTTTATTGCCTCCAGAGGCACATGATCAGTGTATGATAGCAAACATGATCAGCGCATGATCAGTCACATGATCAGCGCCATTAAGTCACGTGATCACTACATGATAGTCATGTGATCAGTCCATGCTCAGTCACGGTATCAGTGCATGATCAGCCACGTGATCAGTGCATGATCTGTCACATGATTAGTGTATGATCATCCACGTGATCAGTGCATGGGCAGTCATGTGATCAGTGCATGATATAGACGTGATCAGTGCATGATCAGTCTCGTGATCAGTGCATGATAGCCACGTGATCAGTGCATGATCAGTCACCTGATGGGTGTATGATCATTCACGTGACCTGTACATGGTAGCTACATGATCATTGCATGATCAGCCACGTGAGTAGTGCATGATAGCCACGTGATCAGTGCATGATCAGTCACGTGATCAGTGCATGATCAGCCACGTGATCAGTGCATGATACCACGTGATCAGTGCATGATCAGTCACGTGATCAGTGCATGATCAGCCACGTGATCAGTGCATGATAGCCACGTGATCAGTGCATGATCAGCCACGTGATCAGTGCATGATCAGTCACGTGATCAGTGCATGACCAGGCACGTGATCAGTGTATGATCAGCCACGTGATCAGTGCATGATAGCCACGTGATCAGTGCATGATCAGTCACGTGATCAGTGCATGATCAGTCACGTGATCAGTGCATGATCAGCCACGTGATCAGTGCATGATAGCCACGTGATCAGTGCATGATCAGTCACGTGATCAGTGCATGATCAGTCACGTGATCAGTGCATGATCAGCCACGTGATCAGTGCATGATCAATTACGTGATCAGTGCATGATCAGTCACGTGACCAGTACATGGTAGCTACGTGATCAGTGCATGATCAGCCACGTGATCAGTGCATGATAGCCACGTGATCAGTGCATGATCAGTCACGTGATCAGTGCATGATCAGTCACGTGATCAGTGCATGATCAGCCACGTGATCAGTGCATGATCAGTCACGTGACCAGTGCATGGTAGCTACGTGATCAGTGCATGATCAGCCACGTGATCAGTGCATGATAGCCACGTGATCAGTGCATGATCAGTCACGTGATCAGTGCATGATCAGCCACGTGATCAGTGCATGGTAGCTACGTGATCAGTGCATGATCAGCCGTGATCAGTGCATGATAGCCACGTGATCAGTGCATGATCAGTCACGTGATCAGTGCATGATCAGCCACGTGATCAGTGCATGATCAGTCACGTGATCAGTGCATGATCAGCCACGTGATCAGTGCATGATCAACGTGATCAGTGCATGATCAGTCACGTGATCAGTGCATGATAGCCACGTGATCAGTGCATGATCAGCCACGTGATCAGTGCATGATCAGCCACGTGATCAGTGCATGATCAGTCACGTGATCAGTGCATGATAGCCACGTGATCAGTGCATGATCAGCCACGTGATCAGTGCATGATAGCCACGTGATCAGTGCATGATCAGTCACGTGATCAGTGCATGATCAGTCACGTGATCAGTGTATGATCAGCCACGTGAACAGTGCATGCTCAGTCACGTGATCAGGGCCTGCTGAGCTGCGTGATTACTGTCTGCTCATCTGCTTGACAATTGCCAGCTGAGCTGCACGATTCCTGCCTGTCATCTGCTTGACAATTGCCACCTGTGCTGCATAATTCCTGCCTGCTCATCTGCTTGATTATTGCCAGCTGAGCAGCATGATTTCTCAGAGCTGAGTTCCATGATTATTGCCTACTGATTCCTGCCTACTCAGCTCATTGTTATTGCATCCAGAGGCACATGATCAGTGTATGACAGAAACATGATCAGCACATGATCAGTCACATGATCAGTGCATGATAAGCCACGTGATCAGTGCATGATCAGTCACGTGATCAGTGCATGATCAGTCACGTGATCAGTGCATGATAGCTGCGTGATCAGTGCATGATCAGCCACGTGATCAGTGCATGATCAGTCACGTGATCAGTGCATGATCAGCCACGTGATCAGTGCATGATCAGCCACGTGATCAGTGCATGATAGCCACGTGATCAGTGCATGATAGCCACGTGATCAGTGCATGATCAGTCACGTGATAGTGTGTGATCAGCCACGTGATCAGTGCATGATAGCCACGTGATCAGTGCATGATCAGTTACGTGATCAGTGCATGATCAGTCACGTGACCAGTACATGGTAGCTACGTGATCGTGCATGATCAGCCACGTGATCAGTGCATGATAGCCACGTGATCAGTGCATGATCAGTCACGTGATCAGTGCATGATCAGCCACGTGATCAGTGCATGATCAGCCACGTGATCAGTGCATGATCAGTCACGTGATCAGTGCATGATCAGCCACGTGATCAGTGCATGATCAGTCACGTGATCAGTGCATGATAGCCACGTGATCAGTGCATGATCAGTCACGTGATCAGTGCATGATCAGTCACGTGACCAGTGCATGGTAGCTACGTGATCAGTGCATGATCAGCCACGTGATCAGTGCATGATAGCCACGTGATCAGTGCATGATCAGTCACGTGATCAGTGCATGATCAGTCACGTGATCAGTGCATGGTAGCTGCGTGATCAGTGCATGATCAGCCACGTGATCAGTGCATGATAGCCACGTGATCAGTGCATGATCAGCCACGTGATCAGTGCATGATCAGTCACGTGATCAGTGCATGATAGCCCGTGATCAGTGCATGATCAGTCCCGTGATCAGTGCATGATCAGCCACGTGATCAGTGCATGATAGCCACGTGATCAGTGCATGATCAGTCACGTGATCAGTGCATGATCAGTCACGTGATCAGTGTGTGATCAGCCACGTGAACAGTGCATGCTCAGTCACGTGATCAGGGCCTGCTGAGCTGCGTGATTACTGTCTGCTCATCTGCTTGACAATTGCCAGCTGAGCTGCACGATTCCTGCCTGTCATCTGCTTGACAATTGCCACCTGTGCTGCACAATTCCTGCCTGCTCAGCTGCTTGATTATTGCCAGCTGAGCAGCATGATTTCTCAGAGCTGAGTTCCATGATTATTGCCTACTGATTCCTGCCTACTCAGCTCTTTGTTTATTGCATCCAGAGGCACATGATCAGTGTATGACAGAAACATGATCAGTGCATGATCAGTCACATGATCAGTGCATGATAAGCCACGTGATCAGTGCATGATCAGTCACGTGATCAGTGCATGATCAGTCACGTGATCAGTGATAGCCACGTGATCAGTGCATGATCAGCCACGTGATCAGTGCATGATCAGTCACGTGATCAGTGCATGATCAGCCACGTGATCAGTGCATGATCAGCCACGTGATCAGTGCATGATAGCCACGTGATCAGTGCATGATAGCCACGTGATCAGTGCATGATCAGTCACGTGATAGTGCATGATCAGCCACGTGATCAGTGCATGATAGCCACGTGATCAGTGCATGATCAGTTACGTGATCAGTGCATGATCAGTCACGTGATCAGTGCATGGTAGCACGTGATCAGTGCATGATCAGCCACGTGATCAGTGCATGATAGCCACGTGATCAGTGCATGATCAGTCACGTGATCAGTGCATGATCAGCCACGTGAACAGTGCATGCTCAGTCACGTGATCAGGGCCTGCTGAGCTGCGTGATTACTGTCTGCTCATCTGCTTGACAATTGCCAGCTGAGCTGCACGATTCCTGCCTGTCATCTGCTTGACAATTGCCACCTGTGCTGCATAATTCCTGCCTGCTCAGCTGCTTGATTATTGCCAGCTGAGCAGCATGATTTCTCACAGCTGAGTTCCATGATTATTGCCTGCTGACTGATTCGTGCCTACTCAGCTCTTTGTTCATTGCCTCCAGAGGCACATGATCAGTGTATGATACCAAACATGATCAGCGCATGATCAGTCACATGATCAGTGCATGATAAGCCACGTGATCAGTGCATGATCAGTCATGTGATCAGTGCATGATCAGTCACGTGATCAGTGCATGATAGCTGCGTGATCAGTGCATGATCAGCCACGTGATCAGTGCATGATAGCCACGTGATCAGTGCATGATCAGTCACGTGATCAGTGCATGATCAGTCACGTGATCAGTGCATGATCAGTCACGTGATCAGTGCATGATCAGTCACGTGATCAGTGCATGATCAGTCACGTGATCAGTGCATGATAGCTACGTGATCATTGCATGATCAGCCACGTGATCAGTGCATGATAGCCACGTGATCAGTGCATGATCAGTCACGTGATCAGTGCATGATAGCTGCGTGATCAGTGCATGATCAGCCACGTGATCAGTGCATGATAGCCACGTGATCAGTGCATGATCAGTCACGTGATCAGTGCATGATCAGTCACGTGATCAGTGCATGATCAGCCACGTGATCAGTGCATGATCAGTCACGTGATCAGTGCATGATCAGTCACGTGATCAGTGCATGATAGCCACGTGATCAGTGCATGATCAGCCACGTGATCAGTGCATGATCAGTCACGTGATCAGTGCATGATCAGCCACGTGATCAGTGCATGATCAGCCACGTGATCAGTGCATGATAGCCACGTGATCAGTGCATGATCAGCCACGTGATCAGTGCATGATCAGTCACGTGATCAGTGCATGGTAGCTACGTGATCAGTGCATGATCAGCCACGTGATCAGTGCATGATAGCCACGTGATCAGTGCATGATCAGTCACGTGATCAGTGCATGATCAGTCACGTGATCAGTGCATGATCAGTCACGTGATCAGTGCATGATCAGTCACGTGATCAGTGCATGATAGCTACGTGATCAGTGCATGATCAGCCACGTGATCAGTGCATGATAGCCACGTGATCAGTGCATGATCAGTCACGTGATCAGTGCATGATCAGCCACGTGATCAGTGCATGATCAGCCACGTGATCAGTGCATGATCAGTCACGTGATCAGTGCATGATCAGCCACGTGATCAGTGCATGATCAGTCACGTGATCAGTGCATGATCAGTCACGTGATCAGTGCATGATCAGCCACGTGATCAGTGCATGATCAGTCATGTGACAGTGCATGATAGCCTGTGATCAGTGCATGATCAGTCCCGTGATCAGTGCATGATCAGCCACGTGATCAGTGCATGATAGCCACGTGATCAGTGCATGATCAGCCACGTGATCAGTGCATGATCAGCCACGTGATCAGTGCATGACAATCACGTGATCAGTGCATGACAGTCACGTGATCAGTGCATGATAGCCACGTGATCAGTGCATGATCAGCCACGTGATCAGTGCATGATCAGTCACGTGATCAGTGCATGATAGCCACGTGATCAGTGCATGATCAGTCACGTGATCAGTGCATGACAGGCACGTGATCAGTGCATGATCAGCCACGTGATCAGTGCATGATAGCCACGTGATCAGTGCATGATCAGTCACGTGATCAGTGCATGATCAGTCACGTGACAGTGCATGGTAGCTACGTGATCATTGCATGATCAGCCACGTGATCAGTGCATGATAGCCACGTGATCAGTGCATGATCAGTCACGTGATCAGTGCATGATCAGTCACGTGATCAGTGCATGATCAGGCACGTGATCAGTGCATGATCAGCCACGTGATCAGTGCATGATAGCCACGTGATCAGTGCATGATCAGTCACGTGATCAGTGCATGATCAGTCACGTGATCAGTGCATGATCAGCCACGTGATCAGTGCATGATCAATCACGTGATCAGTGCATGATCAGTCACGTGATCAGTGCATGATAGCCGTGATCAGTGCATGATCAGCCACGTGATCAGTGCATGATAGCCACGTGATCAGTGCATGATCAGTCACGTGATCAGTGCATGATCAGTCACGTGATCAGTGCATGATCAGCCACGTGATCAGTGCATGATCAGTCACGTGATCAGTGCATGATAGCTGCGTGATCAGTGCATGATCAGCCACGTGATCAGTGCATGATAGCCACGTGATCAGTGCATGATCAGCCACGTGATCAGTGCATGATCAGCCACGTGATCAGTGCATGATCAGTCACGTGATCAGTGCATGATAGCTGCGTGATCAGTGCATGATCAGCCACGTGATCAGTGCATGATAGCCACGTGATCAGTGCATGATCAGCCACGTGATCAGTGCATGATCAGCCACGTGATCAGTGCATGATCAGTCACGTGATCAGTGTGATCAGCCACGTGATCAGTGCATGATAGCCACGTGATCAGTGCATGATAGCCACGTGATCAGTGCATGATCAGTCACGTGATCGTGTGATCAGCCACGTGATCAGTGCATGATCAGCCACGTGATCAGTGCATGATCAATTACGTGATCAGTGCATGATCAGTCACGTGACCAGTACATGGTTGCTACGTGATCATTGCATGATCAGCCACGTGATCAGTGCATGATAGCCACGTGATCAGTGCATGATCAGTCACGTGATCAGTGCATGATCAGTCACGTGATCAGTGCATGATCATTTACGTGATCAGTGCATGATCAGTCACGTGATCAGTATATGGTAGCTACGTGATCATTGCATGATCAGCCACGTGATCAGTGCATGATAGCCACGTGATCAGTGCATGATCAGTCACGTGATCAGTGTATGATCAGCCACGTGATCAGTGCATGATCAGTCACGTGATCAGTGCATGATCAGACGTGATCAGTGCATGATCAGTCACGTGATCAGTGCATGATCAGCCACGTGATCAGTGCATGATAGCCACGTGATCAGTGCATGATAGCCACGTGATCAGTGCATGATCAGTCACGTGATCAGTGCATGATCAGCCACGTGATCAGTGCATGATAGTCACGTGATCAGTGCATGATCAGTCACGTGATCAGTGCATGATCAGTCACGTGATCAGTGCATGATCAGTCACGTGATCAGTGCATGATCAGCCACGTGATCAGTGCATGATAGCCACGTGATCAGTGCATGATAGCCACGTGATCAGTGCATGATCAGCCACGTGATCAGTGCATGATTGCCACGTGATCAGTGCATGATCAGTCACGTGATCAGTGCATGATCAGCCAGTGATCAGTGCATGATCAGCCACGTGATCAGTGCATGATAGCCACGTGATCAGTGCATGATCAGCACGTGATCAGTGCATGATCAGCCACGTGATCAGTGCATGATCAATTACGTGATCAGTGCATGATCAGTCACGTGATCAGTGCATGATAGCTGCGTGATCAGTGCATGATCAGCCACGTGATCAGTGCATGATAGCCACGTGATCAGTGCATGATCAGTCACGTGATCAGTGCATGATCAGCCACGTGATCAGTGCATGATCACACGTGATCAGTGCATGATAGCTGCGTGATCAGTGCATGATCAGCCACGTGATCAGTGCATGATAGCCACGTGATCAGTGCATGATCAGCCACGTGATCAGTGCATGATCAGTCACGTGATCAGTGCATGATCAGTCACGTGATCAGTGCATGGTAGCTACGTGATCAGTGCATGATCAGCCACGTGATCAGTGCATGATAGCCACGTGATCAGTGCATGATCAGCCACGTGATCAGTGCATGATCAGTCACGTGATCAGTGCATGATCAGCCACGTGATCAGTGCATGATCAGTCACGTGATCAGTGCATGATCAGCCACGTGATCAGTGCATGATCAGTCACGTGATCAGTGCATGATAGCCACGTGATCAGTGCATGATCAGTCACGTGATCAGTGCATGATCAGCCACGTGATCAGTGCATGATCAGTCACGTGATCAGTGCATGATCAGTCACGTGACCAGTGCATGATAGCCACGTGATCAGTGCATGATCAGCCACGTGATCAGTGCATGATAGCCACGTGATCAGTGCATGATCAGTCACGTGATCAGTGCATGATCAGCCACGTGATCAGTGCATGATGCCACGTGATCAGTGCATGATCAGTCACGTGATCAGTGCATGATCAGCCACGTGATCAGTGCATGATCAGCCACGTGATCAGTGCATGATCAGTCACGTGATCAGTGCATGATCAGCCACGTGATCAGTGCATGATCAGTCACGTGATCAGTGCATGATCAGCCACGTGATCAGTGCATGATCAGTCACGTGACAGTGCATGATACCTCCGTGATCAGTGCATGATCAGTCCCGTGATCAGTGCATGATCAGCCACGTGATCAGTGCATGATACGTGATCAGTGCATGATCAGCCACGTGATCAGTGCATGATCAGCCACGTGATCAGTGCATGATCAGCCACGTGATCAGTGCATGATCAGTTACGTGAGCAGTGTATGATCAGCCACGTGATCAGTGCATGGTCAGACACGTGAACAGTGTATGATCAGCCACGTGATCAGTGCATGATATCCAAGTGATCAGTGCATGATCAATCACGTGATCAGTGTATGATCAGCCACGTGAACAGTGCATGCTCAGTCACGTGATCAGGGCCTGCTGAGCTGCGTGATTACTGTCTGCTCATCTGCTTGACAATTGCCAGCTGAGCTGCACGATTCCTGCCTGTCATCTGCTTGACAATTGCCAGCTGTGCTGCGTAATTCCTGCCTGCTCAGCTGCTTGATTATTGCCAGCTGAGCAGCATGATTCCTCACAGCTGAGTTCCATGATTATTGCCTGCTGACTGTTTGATTCGTGCCTACTCAGCTCTTTGTTTATTGCCTCCAGAGGCACATGATCAGTGTATGATAGCAAACATGATCAGCGCATGATCAGTCACATGATCAGCGCCATTAAGTCACGTGATCACTACATGATAGTCATGTGATCAGTCCATGCTCAGTCACGGTATCAGTGCATGATCAGCCACGTGATCAGTGCATGATAGCCACGTGATCAGTGCATGATCAGCCACGTGATCAGTGCATGATCAGTCACGTGATCAGTGCATGATAGCTACGTGATCAGTGCATGATCAGTCACGTGATCAGTGCATGATCAGTCACGTGATCAGTGCATGATCAGCCACGTGATCAGTGCATGATAGCCACGTGATCAGTGCATGATCAGTCACGTGATCAGTGCATGATCAGTCACGTGACCAGTACATGGTAGCTACGTGATCAGTGCATGATCAGCCACGTGATCAGTGCATGATAGCCACGTGATCAGTGCATGATCAGTCACGTGATCAGTGCATGATCAGTCACGTGATCAGTGCATGATCAGCCACGTGATCAGTGCATGATAGCCACGTGATCAGTGCATGATCAGTCACGTGATCAGTGCATGATCAGCCACGTGATCAGTGCATGATCAGCCACGTGATCAGTGCATGATCAGCCACGTGATCAGTGCATGATAGCCACGTGATCAGTGCATGATCAGTCACGTGATCAGTGCATGATCAGCCACGTGATCAGTGCATGATCAGCCACGTGATCAGTGCATGATCAATTACGTGATCAGTGCATGATCAGTCACGTGATCAGTGCATGGTAGCTACGTGATCAGTGCATGATCAGCCACGTGATCAGTGCATGATAGCCACGTGATCAGTGCATGATCAGTCACGTGATCAGTGCATGATCAGTCACGTGATCAGTGCATGATCAGCCACGTGATCAGTGCATGATCAATTACGTGATCAGTGCATGATCAGTCACGTGATCAGTGCATGGCAGCTGCGTGATCAGTGCATGATCAGCCACGTGATCAGTGCATGATAGCCACGTGATCAGTGCATGATCAGTCACGTGATCAGTGCATGATCAGTCACGTGATCAGTGCATGATCAGTTACGTGATCAGTGCATGATCAGTCACGTGACAGTGCATGATAGCCACGTGATCAGTGCATGATCAGTCACGTGATCAGTGCATGATCAGCCACGTGATCAGTGCATGATCAGTCACGTGATCAGTGCATGATCAGCCACGTGATCAGTGCATGATCAGTCACGTGATCAGTGCATGATCAGCCACGTGATCAGTGCATGATAGCCACGTGATCAGTGCATGATAGCCACGTGATCAGTGCATGATCAGTCACGTGATCAGTGTGATCAGCCACGTGATCAGTGCATGATAGCCACGTGATCAGTGCATGATAGCCACGTGATCAGTGCATGATCAGTCACGTGATCAGTGCATGATCAGTCACGTGATCAGTGCATGATCAGTCACGTGATCAGTGCATGATCAGCCACGTGATCAGTGCATGATAGCCACGTGATCAGTGCATGATCAGTCACGTGATCAGTGCATGATCAGTCACGTGATCAGTGCATGATCAGCCACGTGATCAGTGCATGATCAGCCACGTGATCAGTGCATGATCAGCCACGTGATCAGTGCATGATCAGCCACGTGATCAGTGCATGATCAGTCACGTGATCAGTGCATGATCAGTCACGTGATCAGTGCATGATAGCTACGTGATCAGTGCATGATCAGCCACGTGATCAGTGCATGATCAGTCACGTGATCAGTATGATCAGCCACGTGATCAGTGCATGATCAGCCACGTGATCAGTGCATGATCAGCCACGTGATCAGTGCATGATCAGCCACGTGATCAGTGCATGATCAGCCACGTGATCAGTGCATGATCAGTCACGTGATCAGTGCATGATCAGTCACGTGACCAGTACATGGTAGCTACGTGATCATTGCATGATCAGCCACGTGATCAGTGCATGATAGCCACGTGATCAGTGCATGATCAGCCACGTGATCAGTGCATGATCAGTCACGTGATCAGTGCATGATCAGTCACGTGATCAGTGCATGATCATCACGTGATCAGTGCATGTCAGTCATGTGTCAGTGCATGATAGCCTGTGATCAGTGCATGATCAGTCCCGTGATCAGTGCATGATCAGCCACGTGATCAGTGCATGATAGCCACGTGATCAGTGCATGATCAGTCACGTGATCAGTGCATGATCAGCCACGTGATCAGTGCATGATCAGCCACGTGATCAGTGCATGACAATCACGTGATCAGTGCATGATCAGTCACGTGATCAGTGTATGATCAGCCACGTGAACAGTGCATGCTCAGTCACGTGATCAGGGCCTGCTGAGCTGCGTGATTACTGTCTGCTCATCTGCTTGACAATTGCCAGCTGAGCTGCACGATTCCTGCCTGTCATCTGCTTGACAATTGCCAGCTGTGCTGCATAATTCCTGCCTGCTCAGCTGCTTGATTATTGCCAGCTGAGCAGCATGATTTCTCAGAGCTGAGTTCCATGATTATTGCCTGCTGACTGATTCCTGCCTACTCAGCTCTTTGTTCATTGCCTCCAGAGGCACATGATCAGTGTATGATACCAAACATGATCAGCGCATGATCAGTCACATGATCAGTGCATGATAAGCCACGTGATCAGTGCATGATCAGTCATGTGATCAGTGCATGATCAGTCACGTGATCAGTGCATGGTAGCTGCGTGATCAGTGCATGATCAGCCACGTGATCAGTGCATGATTCCACGTGATCAGTGCATGATCAGTCACGTGATCAGTGCATGATCAGCCACGTGATCAGTGCATGATCAGCCACGTGATCAGTGCATGATCAGTCACGTGATCAGTGCATGATCAGCCACGTGATCAGTGCATGATCAGCCACGTGATCAGTGCATGATAGCCACGTGATCAGTGCATGATCAGTCACGTGATCAGTGCATGATCAGCCACGTGATCAGTGCATGATCAGACACGTGATCAGTGCATGATCAGCCACGTGATCAGTGCATGATAGCCACGTGATCAGTGCATGATCAGTCACGTGATCAGTGCATGATCAGTCACGTGATCAGTGCATGATCAGCCACGTGATCAGTGCATGATCAGTCACGTGATCAGTGCATGATAGCTACGTGATCAGTGCATGATCAGCCACGTGATCAGTGCATGATAGCCACGTGATCAGTGCATGATCAGCCACGTGATCAGTGCATGATCAGCCACGTGATCAGTGCATGATCAGTCACGTGATCAGTATGATCAGCCACGTGATCAGTGCATGATAGCCACGTGATCAGTGCATGATCAGTCACGTGATCAGTGCATGATCAGCCACGTGATCAGTGCATGATCAGTCACGTGATCAGTATGATCAGCCACGTGATCAGTGCATGATCAGCCACGTGATCAGTGCATGATCAGCCACGTGATCAGTGCATGATCAGTCACGTGATCAGTGCATGATCAGTCACGTGATCAGTGCATGGTACCTGCGTGATCATGCATGATCAGTCACGTGATCGTGTGTGATCAGCCACGTGATCAGTGCATGATATCAGTGCATGATAGCCACGTGATCAGTGCATGATAGCCACGTGATCAGTGCATGATCAGTCACGTGATACGTGTGTGATCAGCCACGTGATCAGTGCATGATAGCCACGTGATCAGTGCATGATAGCCACGTGATCAGTGCATGATCAGTCACGTGATCAGTGCATGATCAGTCACGTGATCGTGTGTGATCAGCCACGTGATCAGTGCATGATCAGCCACGTGATCAGTGCATGATCAGCCACGTGATCAGTGCATGATCAGTCACGTGATCAGTACATGATCAGTCACGTGAACAGTGCATGATCATTTACGTGATCTGTGCATGATCAGTCACGTGACCAGTATATGGTAGCTACGTGATCATTCCATGACGAGCCACGTGAGCAGTGCATGATAGCCACGTGATGTGTGCATGATGAGTTACGTGAGCAGAGTATGATCAGCCACGTGATCAGTGCATGAGTGCCACGTGATCAGTGCATGATATGTCACGTGACAGGTGTGTGATCAGCCACGTGAACAGTGCATGTTCAGCCACGTGATCAGTGCATGATAGCCACGTGATCAGTGCATGATCAGTTACGTGAGCAGTGTATGATCAGCCACGTGATCAGTGCATGGTCAGACACGTGAACAGTGTATGATCAGCCACGTGATCAGTGCATGATATCCAAGTGATCAGTGCATGATCAATCACGTGATCAGTGTATGATCAGCCACGTGAACAGTGCATGCTCAGTCACGTGATCAGGGCCTGCTGAGCTGCGTGATTACTGTCTGCTCATCTGCTTGACAATTGCCAGCTGAGCTGCACGATTCCTGCCTGTCATCTGCTTGACAATTGCCAGCTGTGCTGCGTAATTCCTGCCTGCTCAGCTGCTTGATTATTGCCAGCTGAGCAGCATGATTCCTCACACCTGAGTTCCATGATTATTGCCTGCTGACTGTTTGATTCGTGCCTACTCAGCTCTTTGTTTATTGCCTCCAGAGGCACATGATCAGTGTATGATAGCAAACATGATCAGCGCATGATCAGTCACATGATCAGCGCCATTAAGTCACGTGATCACTACATGATAGTCATGTGATCAGTCCATGCTCAGTCACGGTATCAGTGCATGATCAGCCACGTGATCAGTGCATGATCAGCCACGTGATCAGTGCATGATCAGTCATGTGATCAGTGCATGATACCTGCGTGATCAGTGCATGATCAGCCACGTGATCAGTGCATGATAGCCACGTGATCAGTGCATGATCAGTCACGTGATCAGTGCATGATCAGTCACGTGATCAGTGCATGATCAGCCACGTGATCAGTGCATGATCAGTCACGTGATCAGTGCATGATCAGCCACGTGATCAGTGCATGATAGCCACGTGATCAGTGCATGATCAGTCACGTGATCAGTGCATGATCAGTCACGTGATCAGTGCATGATCAGCCACGTGATCAGTGCATGATCAGCCACGTGATCAGTGCATGATCAGTACGTGATCAGTGCATGATCAGTCACGTGATCAGTGCATGATAGCCACGTGATCAGTGCATGATCAGCCACGTGATCAGTGCATGATAGCCACGTGATCAGTGCATGATCAGTCACGTGATCAGTGCATGATCAGCCACGTGATCAGTGCATGATAGCCACGTGATCAGTGCATGATCAGCCACGTGATCAGTGCATGATAGCCACGTGATCAGTGCATGATCAGTCACGTGATCATGTGTGATCAGCCACGTGATCAGTGCATGATCAGCCACGTGATCAGTGCATGATCAATTACGTGATCAGTGCATGATCAGTCACGTGACCAGTACATGGTTGCTACGTGATCAGTGCATGATCAGCCACGTGATCAGTGCATGATAGCCACGTGATCAGTGCATGATCAGTCACGTGATCAGTGCATGATCAGTCACGTGATCAGTGCATGATCAGTCACGTGATCAGTGCATGATAGCTACGTGATCATTGCATGATCAGCCACGTGATCAGTGCATGATAGCCACGTGATCAGTGCATGATCAGTCACGTGATCAGTGCATGATCAGCCACGTGATCAGTGCATGATGCCACGTGATCAGTGCATGATCAGCCACGTGATCAGTGCATGATCAGCCACGTGATCAGTGCATGATCAGTCACGTGATCAGTGCATGATCAGTCACGTGATCAGTGCATGATCATCACGTGATCAGTGCATGATCAGTCATGTGTCAGTGCATGATAGCCCGTGATCAGTGCATGATCAGTCCCGTGATCAGTGCATGATAGCCACGTGATCAGTGCATGATAGCCACGTGATCAGTGCATGATCAGTCACGTGATCAGTGCATGATCAGCCACGTGATCAGTGCATGATAGCCACGTGATCAGTGCATGAATCACGTGATCAGTGCATGATCAGTCACGTGATCAGTGTGTGATCAGCCACGTGAACAGTGCATGCTCAGTCACGTGATCAGGGCCTGCTGAGCTGCGTGATTACTGTCTGCTCATCTGCTTGACAATTGCCAGCTGAGCTGCACGATTCCTGCCTGTCATCTGCTTGACAATTGCCACCTGTGCTGCATAATTCCTGCCTGCTCATCTACTTGATTATTGCCAGCTGAGCAGCATGATTTCTCAGAGCTGAGTTCCATGATTATAGCCTGCTGACTGATTCCTGCCTACTCAGCTCTTTGTTCATTGCCTCCAGATGCACATGATCAGTGTATGACACCAAACATGATCAGCACATGATCAGTCACATGATCAGTGCATGATAAGCCACGTGATCAGTGCATGATCAGTTACGTGATCAGTGCATGATCAGTCATGTGACCAGTGCATGGTAGCTGCGTGATCAGTGCATGATCAGCCACGTGATCAGTGCATGATAGCCACGTGATCAGTGCATGATCAGCCACGTGATCAGTGCATGATCAGTCACGTGATCAGTGCATGATAGCCACGTGATCAGTGCATGATCAGCCACGTGATCAGTGCATGATCAGCCACGTGATCAGTGCATGATCAGTCACGTGATCAGTGTATGATCAGCCACGTGATCAGTGCATGATATCCAAGTGATCAGTGCATGATCATCACGTGATCAGTGTATGATCAGCCACGTGAACAGTGCATGCTCAGTCACGTGATCAGGGCCTGCTGAGCTGCGTGATTACTGTCTGCTCATCTGCTTGACAATTGCCAGCTGAGCTGCACGATTCCTGCCTGTCATCTGCTTGACAATTGCCAGCTGTGCTGCGTAATTCCTGCCTGCTCAGCTGCTTGATTATTGCCAGCTGAGCAGCATGATTCCTCACAGCTGAGTTCCATGATTATTGCCTGCTGACTGTTTGATTCGTGCCTACTCAGCTCTTTGTTTATTGCCTCCAGAGGCACATGATCAGTGTATGATAGCAAACATGATCAGTGCATGATCAGTCACATGATCAGCGCCATTAAGTCACGTGATCACTACATGATAGTCATGTGATCAGTCCATGCTCAGTCACGGTATCAGTGCATGATCAGCCACGTGATCAGTGCATGATCTGTCACATGATCAGTGTATGATCATCCACGTGATCAGTGCATGGGCAGTCATGTGATCAGTGCATGATATAGACGTGATCAGTGCATGATCAGTCACGTGATCAGTGCATGATAGCCACGTGATCAGTGCATGATCAGTCACGTGATGGGTGTATGATCATTCACGTGACCTGTACATGGTAGCTACATGATCATTGCATGATCAGCCACGTGAGTAGTGCATGATAGCCACGTGATCAGTGCATGATCAGTCACGTGATCAGTGCATGATCAGCCACGTGATCAGTGCATGATCAGCACGTGATCAGTGCATGATCAGTCACGTGATCAGTGCATGATCAGCCACGTGATCAGTGCATGATCAGTCACGTGATCAGTGCATGATCAGCCACGTGATCAGTGCATGATAGCCACGTGATCAGTGCATGATCAGTCACGTGATCAGTGCATGATCAGCCACGTGATCAGTGCATGATCAGCCACGTGATCAGTGCATGATCAGCCACGTGATCAGTGCATGATAGCCACGTGATCAGTGCATGATCAGTCACGTGATCAGTGCATGATCAGTCACGTGATCAGTGCATGATCAGCCACGTGATCAGTGCATGATAGCCACGTGATCAGTGCATGATCAGTCACGTGATCAGTGCATGATCAGTCACGTGATCAGTGCATGATAGCTACGTGATCAGTGCATGATCAGTCACGTGATCAGTGCATGATCAGTCACGTGATCAGTGCATGATCAGTCATTGATCAGTGCATGATCAGCCACGTGATCAGTGCATGATCAGCCACGTGATCAGTGCATGATAGCCACGTGATCAGTGCATGATCAGTCACGTGATCAGTGCATGATCAGTCACGTGATCAGTGCATGATCAGTCACGTGATCAGTGCATGATCAGCCACGTGATCAGTGCATGATCAGTCACGTGATCAGTGCATGATATAGACGTGATCAGTGCATGATCAGTCACGTGATCAGTGCATGATAGCCACGTGATCAGTGCATGATCAGTCACGTGATCAGTGTATGATCAGCCACGTGATCAGTGCATGGTAGCTACATGATCAGTGCATGATCAGCCACGTGATCAGTGCATGATCAGTCACGTGATCAGTGTATGATCAGCCACGTGAACAGTGCATGCTCAGTCACGTGATCAGGGCCTGCTGAGCTGCGTGATTACTGTCTGCTCATCTGCTTGACAATTGCCAGCTGAGCTGCACGATTCCTGCCTGTCATCTGCTTGACAATTGCCACCTGTGCTGCATAATTCCTGCCTGCTCATCTGCTTGATTATTGCCAGCTGAGCAGCATGATTTCTCAGAGCTGAGTTCCATGATTATAGCCTGCTGACTGATTCGTGCCTACTCAGCTCTTTGTTCATTGCCTCCAGAGGCACATGATCAGTGTATGATACCAAACATGATCAGTGCATGATCAGTCACATGATCAGTGCATGATAATCCACGTGATCAGTGCATGATCAGTCACGTGATCAGTGCATGATCAGTCACGTGACCAGTGCATGGTAGCTGCGTGATCAGTGCATGATCAGCCACGTGATCAGTGCATGATAGCCACGTGATCAGTGCATGATCAGTCACGTGATCAGTGCATGATCAGTCACGTGATCAGTGCATGATCAGCCACGTGATCAGTGCATGATCAGTCACGTGATCAGTGCATGATCAGTCACGTGACCAGTGCATGATAGCTACGTGATCAGTGCATGATCAGCCACGTGATCAGTGCATGATCAGCCACGTGATCAGTGCATGATCAGTCACGTGATCAGTGCATGATCAGCCACGTGATCAGTGCATGGTCAGACACGTGATCAGTGCATGATCAGCCACGTGATCAGTGCATGATATCCACGTGATCAGTGCATGATCAGTCACGTGATCAGTGTATGATCAGCCACGTGAACAGTGCATGCTCAGTCACGTGATCAGGGCCTGCTGAGCTGCGTGATTACTGTCTGCTCATCTGCTTGACAATTGCCAGCTGAGCTGCACGATTCCTGCCTGTCATCTGCTTGACAATTGCCAGCTGTGCTGTGTAATTCCTGCCTGCTCAGCTGCTTGATTATTGCCAGCTGAGCAGCATGATTCCTCACAGCTGAGTTCCATGATTATTGCCTGCTGACTGTTTGATTCGTGCCTACTCAGCTCTTTGTTTATTGCCTCCAGAGGCACATGATCAGTGTATGATAGCAAACATGATCAGTGCATGATCAGTCACATGATCAGCGCCATTAAGTCACGTGATCACTACATGATAGTCATGTGATCAGTCCATGCTCAGTCACGGTATCAGTGCATGATCAGCCACGTGATCAGTGCATGATAGCCACGTGATCAGTGCATGATAGCCACGTGATCAGTGCATGATCATCCACGTGATCAGTGCATGATTGCCACGTGATCAGTGCATGATCAGTCACGTGATCAGTGCATGATCAGCCACGTGATCAGTGCATGATCAGCCACGTGATAGTGCATGATAGCCACGTGATCAGTGACGTGATCAGTGCATGATCAGTCATGTGATCAGTGCATGATCAGCCACGTGATCAGTGCATGATCAGCCACGTGATCAGTGCATGATAGCCACGTGATCAGTGCATGATCAGTCACGTGATCAGTGCATGATCAGTCACGTGATCAGTGCATGATCAGCCACGTGATCAGTGCATGATCAGTCACGTGATCAGTGCATGATAGCTGCGTGATCAGTGCATGATCAGCCACGTGATCAGTGCATGATAGCCACGTGATCAGTGCATGATCAGTCACGTGATCAGTGCATGATCAGTCACGTGATCAGTGCATGATCAGCCACGTGATCAGTGCATGATCAGTCACGTGATCAGTGCATGATAGCTGCGTGATCAGTGCATGATCAGCCACGTGATCAGTGCATGATAGCCACGTGATCAGTGCATGATCAGTCACGTGATCAGTGCATGATCAGCCACGTGATCAGTGCATGATAGCCACGTGATCAGTGCATGACAGTCACGTGATCAGTGCATGATCAGTCACGTGATCAGTGCATGATAGCCACGTGATCAGTGCATGATCAGTCACGTGATCAGTGTATGATCAGCCACGTGATCAGTGCATGCTCAGTCACGTGATCAGGGCCTGCTGAGCTGCGTGATTACTGTCTGCTCATCTGCTTGACAATTGCCAGCTGAGCTGCACGATTCCTGCCTGTCATCTGCTTGACAATTGCCACCTGTGCTGCGTAATTCCTGCCTGCTCATCCACTTGATTATTGCCAGCTGAGCAGCATGATTTCTCAGAGCTGAGTTCCATGATTATTGCCTACTGATTCCTGCCTACTCAGCTCTTTGTTCATTGCCTCCAGAGGCACATGATCAGTGTATGATACCAAACATGATCAGTGCATGATCAGTCACATGATCAGTGCATGATAAGCCACGTGATCAGTGCATGATCAGTCACGTGATCAGTGCATGATCAGCCACGTGATCAGTGCATGATCAGTCACGTGATCAGTGCATGATAGCTGCGTGATCAGTGCATGATCAGCCACGTGATCAGTGCATGATCAGCCACGTGATCAGTGCATGATCAGTCACGTGATCAGTGCATGATCAGTCACGTGACAGTACATGGTAGCTACGTGATCATTGCATGATCAGCCACGTGATCAGTGCATGATAGCCACGTGATCAGTGCATGATCAGTCACGTGATCAGTGCATGATCAGCCACGTGATCAGTGCATGATATCAGTGCATGATCAGCCACGTGATCAGTGCATGATAGCCACGTGATCAGTGCATGATCAGTCACGTGATCAGTGCATGATCAGCCACGTGATCAGTGCATGATAGCCACGTGATCAGTGCATGATAGCCACGTGATCAGTTCATGATCAGTGCATGATCAGCCACGTGATCAGTGCATGATCAGTCACGTGATCAGTGCATGATCAGCCACGTGATCAGTGCATGATCAGCCACGTGATCAGTGCATGATAGCCACGTGATCAGTGCATGATCAGCCACGTGATCAGTGCATGATCAGCCACGTGATCAGTGCATGGTCAGACACGTGAACAGTGTATGATCAGCCACGTGATCAGTGCATGATATCCAAGTGATCAGTGCATGATCAATCACGTGATCAGTGTATGATCAGCCACGTGAACAGTGCATGCTCAGTCACGTGATCAGGGCCTGCTGAGCTGCGTGATTACTGTCTGCTCATCTGCTTGACAATTGCCAGCTGAGCTGCACGATTCCTGCCTGTCATCTGCTTGACAATTGCCAGCTGTGCTGCGTAATTCCTGCCTGCTCAGCTGCTTGATTATTGCCAGCTGAGCAGCATGATTCCTCACACCTGAGTTCCATGATTATTGCCTGCTGACTGTTTGATTCGTGCCTACTCAGCTCTTTGTTTATTGCCTCCAGAGGCACATGATCAGTGTATGATAGCAAACATGATCAGCGCATGATCAGTCACATGATCAGCGCCATTAAGTCACGTGATCACTACATGATAGTCATGTGATCAGTCCATGCTCAGTCACGGTATCAGTGCATGATCAGCCACGTGATCAGTGCATGATCAGCCACGTGATCAGTGCATGATCAGCCACGTGATCAGTGCATGATCAGTCACGTGATCAGTGCATGATCAGGCACGTGATCAGTGCATGATCAGCCACGTGATCAGTGCATGATAGCCACGTGATCAGTGCATGATCAGTCACCTGATGGGTGTATGATCAGTCACGTGACCAGTACATGGTAGCTACATGATCATTGCATGATCAGCCACGTGAGTAGTGCATGATAGCCACGTGATCAGTGCATGATCAGTCACGTGATCAGTGCATGATCAGTCACGTGATCAGTGCATGATCAGTCACGTGATCAGTGCATGATCAGCCACGTGATCAGTGCATGATCAGTCACGTGATCAGTGCATGATAGCTGCGTGATCATGCATGATCAGCCACGTGATCAGTGCATGATAGCCACGTGATCAGTGCATGATCAGTCACGTGATCAGTGCATGATCAGTCACGTGATCAGTGCATGATCAGCCACGTGATCAGTGCATGATCAGTCACGTGATCAGTGCATGATCAGCCACGTGATCAGTGCATGATAGCCACGTGATCAGTGCATGATCAGTCACGTGATCAGTGCATGATCAGTCACGTGATCAGTGCATGATCAGCCACGTGATCAGTGCATGATCAGCCACGTGATCAGTGCATGATCAATTACGTGATCAGTGCATGATCAGTCACGTGATCAGTGCATGATAGCCACGTGATCAGTGCATGATCAGCCACGTGATCAGTGCATGATAGCCACGTGATCAGTGCATGATCAGCCACGTGATCAGTGCATGTCAGTCATGTGTCAGTGCATGATAGCACGTGATCAGTGCATGATCAGTCCCGTGATCAGTGCATGATCAGCCACGTGATCAGTGCATGATCAGCCACGTGATCAGTGCATGATCAGTCACGTGATCAGTGCATGATCAGTCACGTGATCAGTGTATGATCAGCCACGTGAACAGTGCATGCTCAGTCACGTGATCAGGGCCTGCTGAGCTGCGTGATTACTGTCTGCTCATCTGCTTGACAATTGCCAGCTGAGCTGCACGATTCCTGCCTGTCATCTGCTTGACAATTGCCAGCTGTGCTGCGTAATTCCTGCCTGCTCAGCTGCTTGATTATTGCCAGCTGAGCAGCATGATTCCTCACAGCTGAGTTCCATGATTATTGCCTGCTGACTGATTCGTGCCTACTCAGCTCTTTGTTCATTGCCTCCAGAGGCACATGATCAGTGTATGATAGCAAACATGATCAGCACATGATCAGTCACATGATCAGTGCATGATAAGCCACGTGATCAGTGCATGATCAGTCATGTGATCAGTGCATGATCAGTCATGTGATCAGTGCATGGTAGCTGCGTGATCAGTGCATGATCAGCCACGTGATCAGTGCATGATAGCCACGTGATCAGTGCATGATCAGTCACGTGATCAGTGCATGATCAGTCACGTGATCAGTGCATGATCAGTCACGTGATCAGTGCATGATCAGTCACGTGATCAGTGCATGATCAGTCACGTGACCAGTGCATGGTAGCTACGTGATCAGTGCATGATCAGCCACGTGATCAGTGCATGATAGCCACGTGATCAGTGCATGATCAGCCACGTGATCAGTGCATGATCAGTCACGTGATCGTGCATGATCAGCCACGTGATCAGTGCATGATATCCACGTGATCAGTGCATGATAGCCACGTGATCAGTGCATGATCAGTCACGTGATCAGTGCATGATCAGTCACGTGATCAGTGCATGATCAGCCACGTGATCAGTGCATGATCAGCCATGATCAGTGCATGATCAATTACGTGATCAGTGCATGATCAGTCACGTGATCAGTGCATGGCAGCCACGTGATCAGTGCATGATCAGCCACGTGATCAGTGCATGATAGCCACGTGATCAGTGCATGATAGCCACGTGATCAGTGCATGATCAGTCACGTGATCATGTGTGATCAGCCACGTGATCAGTGCATGATCAGCCACGTGATCAGTGCATGATCAATTACGTGATCAGTGCATGATCAGTCACGTGATCAGTGCATGGTTGCTACGTGATCAGTGCATGATCAGCCACGTGATCAGTGCATGATAGCCACGTGATCAGTGCATGATCAGTCACGTGATCAGTGCATGATCAGTCACGTGATCAGTGCATGATCATTCACGTGATCAGTGCATGATCAGTCACGTGATCAGTATATGGTAGCTACGTGATCATTGCATGATCAGCCACGTGAGCAGTGCATGATAGCCACGTGATCAGTGCATGATCAGTCACGTGATCAGTGTATGATCAGCCACGTGATCAGTGCATGATGCCACGTGATCAGTGCATGATAGTCACGTGACAGTGTGTGATCAGCCACGTGATCAGTGCATGATCAGCCCGTGATCAGTGCATGATAGCCACGTGATCAGTGCATGATCAGTTACGTGATCAGTGTATGATCAGCCACGTGATCAGTGCATGATCAGCCACGTGATCAGTGCATGATAGCCCGTGATCAGTGCATGATCAGTCCCGTGATCAGTGCATGATCAGCCACGTGATCAGTGCATGATAGCCACGTGATCAGTGCATGATCAGTCACGTGATCAGTGCATGATCAGCCACGTGATCAGTGCATGATAGCCACGTGATCAGTGCATGACAGCCACGTGATCAGTGCATGATCAGTCACGTGATCAGTGTGTGATCAGCCACGTGAACAGTGCATGCTCAGTCACGTGATCAGGGCCTGCTGAGCTGCGTGATTACTGTCTGCTCATGTGCTTGACAATTGCCAGCTGAGCTGCACGATTCCTGCCTGTCATCTCCTTGACAATTGCCACCTGTGCTGCATAATTCCTGCCTGCTCATCTACTTGATTATTGCCAGCTGAGCAGCATGATTTCTCAGAGCTGTGTTCCATGATTATAGCCTGCCTACTCAGCTCTTTGTTCATTGCCTCCAGATGCACATGATCAGTGTATGACACCAAACATGATCAGCACATGATCAGTCACATGATCAGTGCATGATAAGCCACGTGATCAGTGCATGATCAGTCACGTGATCAGTGCATGATCAGTCACGTGACCAGTACATGGTAGCTGCGTGATCAGTGCATGATCAGCCACGTGATCAGTGCATGATAGCCACGTGATCAGTGCATGATCAGTCACGTGATCAGTGCATGATCAGTCACGTGATCAGTGCATGATCAGCCACGTGATCAGTGCATGATCAGTCACGTGATCAGTGCATGATCAGTCACGTGATCAGTGCATGATAGCCACGTGATCAGTGCATGATCAGCCACGTGATCAGTGCATGATCAGCCACGTGATCAGTGCATGATCAGTCACGTGATCAGTGCATGATCAGCCACGTGATCAGTGCATGATCAGACACGTGATCAGTGTATGATCAGCCACGTGATCAGTGCATGATATCCACGTGATCAGTGCATGATCAGTCACGTGATCAGTGTATGATCAGCCACGTGAACAGTGCATGCTCAGTCACGTGATCAGGGCCTGCTGAGCTGCGTGATTACTGTCTGCTCATCTGCTTGACAATTGCCAGCTGAGCTGCATGATTCCTGCCTGTCATCTGCTTGACAATTGCCAGCTGTGCTGTGTAATTCCTGCCTGCTCAGCTGCTTGATTATTGCCAGCTGAGCAGCATGATTCCTCACACCTGAGTTCCATGATTATTGCCTGCTGACTGTTTGATTCGTGCCTACTCAGCTCTTTGTTTATTGCCTCCAGAGGCACATGATCAGTGTATGATAGCAAACATGATCAGCGCATGATCAGTCACATGATCAGCATCATTAAGTCACGTGATCAGTGCATGATAGTCATGTGATCAGTCCATGCTCAGTCACGGTATCAGTGCATGATCAGCCACGTGATCAGTGCATGATCAGCCACGTGATCAGTGCATGATCAGCCACGTGATCAGTGCATGATCAGTCACGTGATCAGTGCATGATCAGTCACGTGATCAGTGTATGATCAGCCACGTGATCAGTGCATGATCAGTCACGTGATCAGGGCTGCTGAGCTGCGTGATTACTGTCTGCTCATCTGCTTGACAATTGCCAGCTGAGCTGCACGATTCCTGCCTGTCATCTGCTTGACAATTGCCACCTGTGCTGCGTAATTCCTGCCTGCTCATCTACTTGATTATTGCCAGCTGAGCAGCATGATTTCTCAGAGCTCAGTTCCATGATTATACCCTGCTGACTGATCCGTGCCTACTCAGCTCTATGTTCATTGCCTCCAGAGGCACATGATCAGTGTATGACACCAAACATGATCAGTGCATGATCAGTCACATGATCAGTGCATGATAAGCCACGTGATCAGTGCATGATCAGTCACGTGATCAGTGCATGATCAGTCACGTGATCAGTGCATGATAGCTGCGTGATCAGTGCATGATCAGCCACGTGATCAGTGCATGATCAGCCACGTGATCAGTGCATGATCAGTCACGTGATCAGTGCATGATAGCCACGTGATCAGTGCATGATCAGCCACGTGATCAGTGCATGATAGCCACGTGATCAGTGCATGATCAGCCACGTGATCAGTGCATGATCAGCCACGTGATCAGTGCATGGTCAGACACGTGATCAGTGTATGATCAGCCACGTGATCAGTGCATGATATCCACGTGATCAGTGCATGATCAGTCACGTGATCAGTGTATGATCAGCCACGTGAACAGTGCATGCTCAGTCACGTGATCAGGGCCTGCTGAGCTGCGTGATTACTGTCTGCTCATCTGCTTGACAATTGCCAGCTGAGCTGCACGATTCCTGCCTGTCATCTGCTTGACAATTGCCAGCTGTGCTGCGTAATTCCTGCCTGCTCAGCTGCTTGATTATTGCCAGCTGAGCAGCATGATTCCTCACACCTGAGTTCCATGATTATTGCCTGCTGACTGTTTGATTCGTGCCTACTCAGCTCTTTGTTTATTGCCTCCAGAGGCACATGATCAGTGTATGATAGCAAACATGATCAGCGCATGATCAGTCACATGATCAGTGCCATTAAGTCACGTGATCACTACATGATAGTCATGTGATCAGTCCATGCTCAGTCACGGTATCAGTGCATGATCAGCCACGTGATCAGTGCATGATCAGCCACGTGATCAGTGCATGATAGCCATGTGATCAGTGCATGATCAGTCACGTGATCAGTGCATGATCAGGCACGTGATCAGTGCATGATCAGCCACGTGATCAGTGCATGATCAGTCACCTGATGGGTGTATGATCAGTCACGTGACCAGTACATGGTAGCTACATGATCATTGCATGATCAGCCACGTGAGTAGTGCATGATAGCCACGTGATCAGTGCATGATCAGTCACGTGATCAGTGCATGATCAGTCATGTGATCAGTGCATGATCAGGCACGTGATCAGTGCATGATCAGCCACGTGATCAGTGCATGATAGCCACGTGATCAGTGCATGATCAGTCACGTGATCAGTGCATGATCAGTCACGTGATCAGTGCATGATCAGCCACGTGATCAGTGCATGATCAGCCACGTGATCAGTGCATGATCAGTCACGTGATCAGTGCATGATCAGTCACGTGATCAGTGCATGATCAGTCACGTGATCAGTGCATGATAGCCACGTGATCAGTGCATGATCAGCCACGTGATCAGTGCATGATAGCCACGTGATCAGTGCATGATCAGTCACGTGATCAGTGCATGATCAGTCACGTGATCAGTGCATGATAGCCACGTGATCAGTGCATGATCAGCCACGTGATCAGTGCATGATCAGCCACGTGATCAGTGCATGCTCAGTCACGTGATCAGGGCCTGCTGAGCTGCGTGATTACTGTCTGCTCATCTGCTTGACAATTGCCAGCTGAGCTGCACGATTCCTGCCTGTCATCTGCTTGACAATTGCCAGCTGTGCTGCATAATTCCTGCCTGCTCATCTGCTTGATTATTGCCAGCTGAGCAGCATGATTTCTCAGAGCTGAGTTCCATGATTATTGCCTGCTGACTGATTCCTGCCTACTCAGCTCTTTGTTCATTGCCTCCAGAGGCACATGATCAGTGTATGACACCAAACATGATCAGCACATGATCAGTCACATGATCAGTGCATGATAAGCCACGTGATCAGTGCATGATCAGTCACGTGATCAGTGCATGATCAGTCATGTGACCAGTGCATGATAGCTGCGTGATCAGTGCATGATCAGCCACGTGATCAGTGCATGATAGCCACGTGATCAGTGCATGATCAGTCACGTGATCGTGTGATGATCAGCCACGTGATCAGTGCATGATATCCACGTGATCAGTGCATGATAGCCACGTGATCAGTGCATGATCAGTCACGTGATCAGTGCATGATCAGTCACGTGATCGTGTGTGATCAGCCACGTGATCAGTGCATGATCAGCCACGTGATCAGTGCATGATCAGTCACGTGATCAGTGCATGATCAGTCACGTGATCAGTGCATGATAGCTACGTGATCAGTGCATGATCAGCCACGTGATCAGTGCATGATAGCCACGTGATCAGTGCATGATCAGCCACGTGATCAGTGCATGATAGCCACGTGATCAGTGCATGATCAGTCACGTGATCATGTGTGATCAGCCACGTGATCAGTGCATGATCAGCCACGTGATCAGTGCATGATCAATTACGTGATCAGTGCATGATCAGTCACGTGATCAGTACATGGTAGCTACGTGATCAGTGCATGATCAGCCACGTGATCAGTGCATGATAGCCACGTGATCAGTGCATGATCAGTCACGTGATCAGTGCATGATCAGTCACGTGATCAGTGCATGATCATTCACGTGATCAGTGCATGATCAGTCACGTGACCAGTACATGGTAGCTACGTGATCATTGCATGACAGCCACGTGATCAGTGCATGATAGCCACGTGATCAGTGCATGATCAGTCACGTGATCAGTGCATGATCATCCACGTGATCAGTGCATGATGCCACGTGATCAGTGCATGATCAGTCACGTGACAGTGCATGATCAGCCACGTGATCAGTGCATGATAGCCACGTGATCAGTGCATGATCAGTCACGTGATCAGTGCATGATCAGTCACGTGATCAGTGCATGATCAGCCACGTGATCAGTGCATGATCAATTACGTGATCAGTGCATGATCAGTCACGTGACAGTGCATGATAGCCACGTGATCAGTGCATGATCAGCCACGTGATCAGTGCATGATCAGCCACGTGATCAGTGCATGATCAGTTACGTGAGCAGTGTATGATCAGCCACGTGATCAGTGCATGGTCAGACCGTGAACAGTGTATGATCAGCCACGTGATCAGTGCATGATATCCAAGTGATCAGTGCATGATCAATCACGTGATCAGTGTATGATCAGCCACGTGAACAGTGCATGCTCAGTCACGTGATCAGGGCCTGCTGAGCTGCGTGATTACTGTCTGCTCATCTGCTTGACAATTGCCAGCTGAGCTGCACGATTCCTGCCTGTCATCTGCTTGACAATTGCCAGCTGTGCTGCGTAATTCCTGCCTGCTCAGCTGCTTGATTATTGCCAGCTGAGCAGCATGATTCCTCACAGCTGAGTTCCATGATTATTGCCTGCTGACTGTTTGATTCGTGCCTACTCAGCTCTTTGTTTATTGCCTCCAGAGGCACATGATCAGTGTATGATAGCAAACATGATCAGCGCATGATCAGTCACATGATCAGCGCCATTAAGTCACGTGATCACTACATGATAGTCATGTGATCAGTCCATGCTCAGTCACGGTATCAGTGCATGATCAGCCACGTGATCAGTGCATGATCAGCCACGTGATCAGTGCATGATCAGCCACGTGATCAGTGCATGATCATCACGTGATCAGTGCATGATCAGTACGTGATCAGTGCATGATCAGTCACGTGATCAGTGCATGATCAGTCACGTGATCAGTGCATGATCAGCCACGTGATCAGTGCATGATAGCCACGTGATCAGTGCATGATCAGTCACGTGATCAGTGCATGATCAGTCACGTGATCAGTGCATGATCAGTCACGTGATCAGTGCATGATCAGTCACGTGATCAGTGCATGATAGCCACGTGATCAGTGCATGATCAGTCACGTGATCAGTGCATGATCAGTCACGTGATCAGTGCATGATCAGCCACGTGATCAGTGCATGATCAGTCACGTGATCAGTGCATGATAGCCACGTGATCAGTGCATGATCAGCCACGTGATCAGTGCATGATAGCCACGTGATCAGTGCATGATCAGTCACGTGATCAGTGCATGATCAGTCACGTGATCAGTGCATGATCAGCCACGTGATCAGTGCATGATCAGTCACGTGATCAGTGCATGATAGCTACGTGATCAGTGCATGATCAGCCACGTGATCAGTGCATGATAGCCACGTGATCAGTGCATGATCAGCCACGTGATCAGTGCATGATCAGCCACGTGATCAGTGCATGATCAGTCACGTGATCAGTGCATGATAGCTACGTGATCAGTGCATGATCAGCCACGTGATCAGTGCATGATAGCCACGTGATCAGTGCATGATCAGCCACGTGATCAGTGCATGATCAGCCACGTGATCAGTGCATGATCAGTCACGTGATCATGTGTGATCAGCCACGTGATCAGTGCATGATCAGCCACGTGATCAGTGCATGATCAATTACGTGATCAGTGCATGATCAGTCACGTGATCAGTGCATGATTGCTACGTGATCAGTGCATGATCAGCCACGTGATCAGTGCATGATAGCCACGTGATCAGTGCATGATAGCCACGTGATCAGTGCATGATCAGCCACGTGATCAGTGCATGATCAGTCACGTGATCAGTGCATGATCATTCACGTGATCAGTGCATGATCAGTCACGTGACCAGTATATGGTAGCTACGTGATCATTGCATGATCAGCCACGTGATCAGTGCATGATAGCCACGTGATCAGTGCATGATCAGTTACGTGAGCAGTGTATGATCAGCCACGTGATCAGTGCATGAGTGCCACGTGATCAGTGCATGATCAGTCACGTGACAGTGTGTGATCAGCCACGTGATCAGTGCATGATCAGCCACGTGATCAGTGCATGATAGCCACGTGATCAGTGCATGATCAGTCACGTGATCAGTGCATGATCAGCCACGTGATCAGTGCATGATCAGACACGTGATCAGTGCATGATCAGCCACGTGATCAGTGCATGATATCCACGTGATCAGTGCATGATCAGTCACGTGATCAGTGCATGATCAGTCACGTGATCAGTGCATGATCAGCCACGTGATCAGTGCATGATAGCCACGTGATCAGTGCATGATCAGTCACGTGATCAGTGCATGATCAGTCACGTGATCAGTGCATGATCAGCCACGTGATCAGTGCATGATCAGTCACGTGATCAGTGCATGATCAGTCACGTGACCAGTACATGGTAGCTACGTGATCATTGCATGATCAGCCACGTGATCAGTGCATGATAGCCACGTGATCAGTGCATGATCAGTCACGTGATCAGTGCATGATCAGTCACGTGATCAGTGCATGATCAGTCACGTGATCAGTGCATGATCAGTCACGTGATCAGTGCATGATCAGCTACGTGATCAGTGCATGATCAGCCACGTGATCAGTGCATGATAGCCACGTGATCAGTGCATGATCAGCCACGTGATCAGTGCATGATCAGCCACGTGATCAGTGCATGATCAGTCACGTGATCAGTGCATGATAGCCACGTGATCAGTGCATGATCAGTCACGTGATCAGTGCATGATCAGTCACGTGATCAGTGCATGGCAGCTGCGTGATCAGTGCATGATCAGCCACGTGATCAGTGCATGATCAGTCACGTGATCAGTGCATGATCAGCCACGTGATCAGTGCATGATCAGTCACGTGACAGTGCATGATAGCTACGTGATCAGTGCATGATCAGCCACGTGATCAGTGCATGATAGCCACGTGATCAGTGCATGATCAGTCACGTGATCAGTGCATGATCAGTCACGTGATCAGTGCATGATCAGCCACGTGATCAGTGCATGATCAGCCACGTGATCAGTGCATGATCAGCCACGTGATCAGTGCATGATAGCCACGTGATCAGTGCATGATCAGTCACGTGATCAGTGCATGATCAGTCACGTGATCAGTGCATGATCAGCCACGTGATCAGTGCATGATCAGTCACGTGATCAGTGCATGATCAGTCACTGACCAGTACATGGTAGCTACATGATCATTGCATGATCAGCCACGTGATCAGTGCATGATAGCCACGTGATCAGTGCATGATCAGTCACGTGATCAGTGCATGATCAGTCATGTGATCAGTGCATGATCAGGCACGTGATCAGTGCATGATCAGCCACGTGATCAGTGCATGATAGCCACGTGATCAGTGCATGATCAGTCACGTGATCAGTGCATGATCAGTCACGTGATCAGTGCATGATCAGCCACGTGATCAGTGCATGATCAGCCACGTGATCAGTGCATGATCAATCACGTGATCAGTGCATGATCAGTCACGTGATCAGTGCATGGTAGCTACGTGATCAGTGCATGATCAGCCACGTGATCAGTGCATGATAGCCACGTGATCAGTGCATGATCAGTCACGTGATCAGTGCATGATCAGTCACGTGATCAGTGCATGATCAGTCACGTGATCAGTGCATGATCAATTACGTGATCAGTGCATGATCAGTCACGTGATCAGTGCATGGTAGCTACGTGATCATGCATGATCAGCCACGTGATCAGTGCATGATAGCCACGTGATCAGTGCATGATAGCCACGTGATCAGTGCATGATCAGTCATGTGATCGTGTGTGATCAGCCACGTGATCAGTGCATGATATCCACGTGATCAGTGCATGATAGCCACGTGATCAGTGCATGATCAGTCACGTGATCATGTGTGATCAGCCACGTGATCAGTGCATGATGAGCCACGTGATCAGTGCATGATCAATTACGTGATCAGTGCATGATCAGTCACGTGACCAGTACATGGTTGCTACGTGATCGTTGCATGATCAGCCACGTGAGCAGTGCATGATAGCCACGTGATCAGTGCATGATCAGTCACGTGATCAGTACATGATCAGTCACGTGAACAGTGCATGATCATTTACGTGATCTGTGCATGATCAGTCACGTGACCAGTATATGGTAGCTACGTGATCATTCCATGACGAGCCACGTGAGCAGTGCATGATAGCCACGTGATGTGTGCATGATCAGTTACGTGAGCAGAGTATGATCAGCCACGTGATCAGTGCATGAGTGCCACGTGATCAGTGCATGATATGTCACGTGACAGGTGTGTGATCAGCCACGTGAACAGTGCATGTTCAGCCACGTGATCAGTGCATGATAGCCACGTGATCAGTGCATGATCAGTTACGTGAGCAGTGTATGATCAGCCACGTGATCAGTGCATGGTCAGACACGTGAACAGTGTATGATCAGCCACGTGATCAGTGCATGATATCCAAGTGATCAGTGCATGATCATCACGTGATCAGTGTATGATCAGCCACGTGAACAGTGCATGCTCAGTCACGTGATCAGGGCCTGCTGAGCTGCGTGATTACTGTCTGCTCATCTGCTTGACAATTGCCAGCTGAGCTGCACGATTCCTGCCTGTCATCTGCTTGACAATTGCCAGCTGTGCTGCGTAATTCCTGCCTGCTCAGCTGCTTGATTATTGCCAGCTGAGCAGCATGATTCCTCACAGCTGAGTTCCATGATTATTGCCTGCTGACTGTATGATTCGTGCCTACTCAGCTCTTTGTTTATTGCCTCCAGAGGCACATGATCAGTGTATGATAGCAAACATGATCAGTGCATGATCAGTCACATGATCAGCGCCATTAAGTCACGTGATCACTACATGATAGTCATGTGATCAGTCCATGCTCAGTCACGGTATCAGTGCATGATCAGCCACGTGATCAGTGCATGATCACCACGTGATCAGTGCATGATCAGTCACGTGATCAGTGCATGATCAGTCACGTGATCAGTGCATGATCAGTCACGTGATCAGTGCATGATAGCTACGTGATCAGTGCATGATCAGCCACGTGATCAGTGCATGATAGCCACGTGATCAGTGCATGATCAGTCACATGATCAGTGCATGATCATCCACGTGATCAGTGCATGATCAGTCACGTGATCAGTGCATGATATAGACGTGATCAGTGCATGATCAGTCACGTGATCAGTGCATGATCAGCCACGTGATCAGTGCATGATAGCCAGTGATCAGTGCATGATAGCCAGTGATCAGTGCATGATCAGTCACGTGATCAGTGCATGATCAGCCACGTGATCAGTGCATGATCAGCCACGTGATCAGTGCATGATCAGCCACGTGATCAGTGCATGATCAGTTACGTGATCAGTGTATGATCAGCCACGTGATCAGTGCATGGTCAGACACGTGATCAGTGTATGATCAGCCACGTGATCAGTGCATGATAGCCACGTGATCAGTGCATGATCAGTCACGTGATCAGTGTATGATCAGCCACGTGAACAGTGCATGCTCAGTCACGTGATCAGGGCCTGCTGAGCTGCGTGATTACTGTCTGCTCATCTGCTTGACAATTGCCAGCTGAGCTGCACGATTCCTGCCTGTCATCTGCTTGACAATTGCCAGCTGTGCTGCGTAATTCCTGCCTGCTCAGCTGCTTGATTATTGCCAGCTGAGCAGCATGATTCCTCACACCTGAGTTCCATGATTATTGCCTGCTGACTGTTTGATTCGTGCCTACTCAGCTCTTTGTTTATTGCCTCCAGAGGCACATGATCAGTGTATGATAGCAAACATGATCAGCGCATGATCAGTCACATGATCAGCGCCATTAAGTCACGTGATCACTACATGATAGTCATGTGATCAGTCCATGCTCAGTCACGGTATCAGTGCATGATCAGCCACGTGATCAGTGCATGATCAGCCACGTGATCAGTGCATGATAGCCACGTGATCAGTGCATGATCAGTCACGTGATCAGTGCATGATCAGGCACGTGATCAGTGCATGATCAGCCACGTGATCAGTGCATGATAGCCACGTGATCAGTGCATGATCAGTCACCTGATGGGTGTATGATCAGTCACGTGACCAGTACATGGTAGCTACATGATCATTGCATGATCAGCCACGTGAGTAGTGCATGATAGCCACGTGATCAGTGCATGATCAGTCACGTGATCAGTGCATGATCAGTCACGTGATCAGTGCATGATAAGTCACGTGATCAGTGCATGATCAATTACGTGATCAGTGCATGATCAGTCACGTGATCAGTGCATGATAGCTACGTGATCAGTGCATGATCAGCCACGTGATCAGTGCATGATAGCCACGTGATCAGTGCATGATCAGTCACATGATCAGTGTATGATCATCCACGTGATCAGTGCATGATCAGTCATGTGATCAGTGCATGATATAGACGTGATCAGTGCATGATCAGTCACGTGATCAGTGCATGATCAGCCACGTGATCAGTGCATGATAGCCAGTGATCAGTGCATGATAGCCAGTGATCAGTGCATGATCAGTCACGTGATCAGTGCATGATCAGCCACGTGATCAGTGCATGATAGCCACGTGATCAGTGCATGATCAGCCACGTGATCAGTGCATGATCAGTCACGTGATCAGTGCATGATCAGCCACGTGATCAGTGCATGATCAGCCACGTGATCAGTGCATGATCAGCCACGTGATCAGTGCATGATAGCCACGTGATCAGTGCATGATCAGTTACGTGATCAGTGTATGATCAGCCACGTGATCAGTGCATGATAGCCACGTGATCAGTGCATGATCAGTCACGTGATCAGTGTATGATCAGCCACGTGAACAGTGCATGCTCAGTCACGTGATCAGGGCCTGCTGAGCTGCGTGATTACTGTCTGCTCATCTGCTTGACAATTGCCAGCTGAGCTGCACGATTCCTGCCTGTCATCTGCTTGACAATTGCCAGCTGTGCTGCGTAATTCCTGCCTGCTCAGCTGCTTGATTATTGCCAGCTGAGCAGCATGATTCCTCACAGCTGAGTTCCATGATTATTGCCTGCTGACTGTTTGATTCGTGCCTACTCAGCTCTTTGTTTATTGCCTCCAGAGGCACATGATCAGTGTATGATAGCAAACATGATCAGCGCATGATCAGTCACATGATCAGCGCCATTAAGTCACGTGATCACTACATGATAGTCATGTGATCAGTCCATGCTCAGTCACGGTATCAGTGCATGATCAGCCACGTGATCAGTGCATGATCAGCCACGTGATCAGTGCATGATAGCCACGTGATCAGTGCATGATCAGTCACGTGATCAGTGCATGATCAGGCACGTGATCAGTGCATGATCAGCCACGTGATCAGTGCATGATAGCCACGTGATCAGTGCATGATCAGTCACCTGATGGGTGTATGATCAGTCACGTGACCAGTACATGGTAGCTACATGATCATTGCATGATCAGCCACGTGAGTAGTGCATGATAGCCACGTGATCAGTGCATGATCAGTCACGTGATCAGTGCATGATCAGTCACGTGATCAGTGCATGATCAGTCACGTGATCAGTGCATGATCAGCCACGTGATCAGTGCATGATCAGTCACGTGATCAGTGCATGATCAGCCACGTGATCAGTGCATGATCAGTCACGTGATCAGTGCATGATATAGACGTGATCAGTGCATGATCAGTCACGTGATCAGTGCATGATAGCCACGTGATCAGTGCATGATCAGTCACGTGATCAGTGCATGATCAGTCACGTGATCAGTGCATGATAGCTACGTGATCAGTGCATGATCAGCCACGTGATCAGTGCATGATAGCCACGTGATCAGTGCATGATCAGTCACGTGATCAGTGCATGATCAGTCACGTGATCAGTGCATGATCAGTCACGTGATCAGTGCATGATCAGCCACGTGATCAGTGCATGATCAGTCACGTGATCAGTGCATGATCAATCACGTGATCAGTGCATGATCAGTCACGTGATCAGTGCATGGTAGCTACGTGATCAGTGCATGATCAGCCACGTGATCAGTGCATGATAGCCACGTGATCAGTGCATGATCAGTCACATGATCAGTGCATGATCATCCACGTGATCAGTGCATGATCAGTCACGTGATCAGTGCATGATATAGACGTGATCAGTGCATGATCAGTCACGTGATCAGTGCATGATCAGCCACGTGATCAGTGCATGATAGCCAGTGATGAGTGCATGATAGCCAGTGATCAGTGCATGATCAGTCACGTGATCAGTGCATGATCAGCCACGTGATCAGTGCATGATCAGCCACGTGATCAGTGCATGATCAGCCACGTGATCAGTGCATGATCAGCCACGTGATCAGTGCATGATCAGCCACGTGATCAGTGCATGATAGCCACGTGATCAGTGCATGATCAGTCACGTGATCAGTGTATGATCAGCCACGTGATCAGTGCATGATAGCCACGTGATCAGTGCATGATCAGTCACGTGATCAGTGTATGATCAGCCACGTGAACAGTGCATGCTCAGTCACGTGATCAGGGCCTGCTGAGCTGCGTGATTACTGTCTGCTCATCTGCTTGACAATTGCCAGCTGAGCTGCACGATTCCTGCCTGTCATCTGCTTGACAATTGCCAGCTGTGCTGCGTAATTCCTGCCTGCTCAGCTGCTTGATTATTGCCAGCTGAGCAGCATGATTCCTCACAGCTGAGTTCCATGATTATTGCCTGCTGACTGTTTGATTCGTGCCTACTCAGCTCTTTGTTTATTGCCTCCAGAGGCACATGATCAGTGTATGATAGCAAACATGATCAGCGCATGATCAGTCACATGATCAGCGCCATTAAGTCACGTGATCACTACATGATAGTCATGTGATCAGTCCATGCTCAGTCACGGTATCAGTGCATGATCAGCCACGTGATCAGTGCATGATCAGCCACGTGATCAGTGCATGATCAGCCACGTGATCAGTGCATGATCAGTCACGTGATCAGTGCATGATCAGGCACGTGATCAGTGCATGATCAGCCACGTGATCAGTGCATGATAGCCACGTGATCAGTGCATGATCAGTCACCTGATGGGTGTATGATCAGTCACGTGACCAGTACATGGTAGCTACATGATCATTGCATGATCAGCCACGTGAGTAGTGCATGATAGCCACGTGATCAGTGCATGATCAGTCACGTGATCAGTGCATGATCAGTCACGTGATCAGTGCATGATCAGTCACGTGATCAGTGCATGATCAGCCACGTGATCAGTGCATGATCAGTCACGTGATCAGTGCATGATAGCTACGTGATCAGTGCATGATCAGCCACGTGATCAGTGCATGATAGCCACGTGATCAGTGCATGATCAGTCACGTGATCAGTGCATGATCATCCACGTGATCAGTGCATGATCAGTCACGTGATCAGTGCATGATATAGACGTGATCAGTGCATGATCAGTCACGTGATCAGTGCATGATCAGCCACGTGATCAGTGCATGATAGCCAGTGATCAGTGCATGATAGCCAGTGATCAGTGCATGATCAGTCACGTGATCAGTGCATGATCAGCCACGTGATCAGTGCATGATAGCCACGTGATCAGTGCATGATCAGCCACGTGATCAGTGCATGATCAGTCACGTGATCAGTGCATGATCAGCCACGTGATCAGTGCATGATCAGTCACGTGATCAGTGCATGATCAGCCACGTGATCAGTGCATGATAGCCACGTGATCAGTGCATGATCAGTCACGTGATCAGTGCATGATCAGCCACGTGATCAGTGCATGATCAGCCACGTGATCAGTGCATGATAGCCACGTGATCAGTGCATGATCAGTCACGTGATCAGTGCATGATCAGTCACGTGATCAGTGCATGGCAGCTGATATGCATGATCAGCCACGTGATCAGTGCATGATCAGTCACGTGATCAGTGCATGATCAGCCACGTGATCAGTGCATGATCAGTCACGTGACAGTGCATGATAGCTACGTGATCAGTGCATGATCAGCCACGTGATCAGTGCATGATAGCCACGTGATCAGTGCATGATCAGTCACGTGATCAGTGCATGATCAGTCACGTGATCAGTGCATGATCAGCCACGTGATCAGTGCATGATCAGCCACGTGATCAGTGCATGATCAGCCACGTGATCAGTGCATGATAGCCACGTGATCAGTGCATGATCAGTCACGTGATCAGTGCATGATCAGTCACGTGATCAGTGCATGATCAGCCACGTGATCAGTGCATGATCAGTCACGTGATCAGTGTATGATCAGTCACTGATCAGTACATGGTAGCTACATGATCATTGCATGATCAGCCACGTGATAGTGCATGATAGCCACGTGATCAGTGCATGATCAGTCACGTGATCAGTGCATGATCAGTCATGTGATCAGTGCATGATCAGTCACGTGATCAGTGCATGATCAGCCACGTGATCAGTGCATGATAGCCACGTGATCAGTGCATGATCAGTCACGTGATCAGTGCATGATCAGTCACGTGATCAGTGCATGATCAGCCACGTGATCAGTGCATGATCAGCCACGTGATCAGTGCATGATCAGTCACGTGATCAGTGCATGATCAGTCACGTGATCAGTGCATGATAGCTACGTGATCAGTGCATGATCAGCCACGTGATCAGTGCATGATAGCCACGTGATCAGTGCATGATCAGTCACGTGATCAGTGCATGATCAGTCACGTGATCAGTGCATGATCAGTCACGTGATCAGTGCATGATCAATTACGTGATCAGTGCATGATCAGTCACGTGATCAGTGCATGGTAGCCACGTGATCAGTGCATGATCAGCCACGTGATCAGTGCATGATAGCCACGTGATCAGTGCATGATAGCCACGTGATCAGTGCATGATCAGTCACGTGATCGTGTGTGATCAGCCACGTGATCAGTGCATGATAGCCACGTGATCAGTGCATGATAGCCACGTGATCAGTGCATGATCAGTCACGTGATACATGTGTGATCAGCCACGTGATCAGTGCATGATGAGCCACGTGATCAGTGCAGGATCAATTACGTGATCAGTGCATGATCAGTCACGTGACCAGTACATGGTTGCTACGTGATCGTTGCATGATCAGCCACGTGAGCAGTGCATGATAGCCACGTGATCAGTGCATGATCAGTCACGTGATCAGTACATGATCAGTCACGTGAACAGTGCATGATCATTTACGTGATCTGTGCATGATCAGTCACGTGACCAGTATATGGTAGCTACGTGATCATTCCATGACGAGCCACGTGAGCAGTGCATGATAGCCACGTGATGTGTGCATGATGAGTTACGTGAGCAGAGTATGATCAGCCACGTGATCAGTGCATGAGTGCCACGTGATCAGTGCATGATATGTCACGTGACAGGTGTGTGATCAGCCACGTGAACAGTGCATGTTCAGCCACGTGATCAGTGCATGATAGCCACGTGATCAGTGCATGATCAGTTACGTGAGCAGTGTATGATCAGCCACGTGATCAGTGCATGGTCAGACACGTGAACAGTGTATGATCAGCCACGTGATCAGTGCATGATATCCAAGTGATCAGTGCATGATCATCACGTGATCAGTGTATGATCAGCCACGTGAACAGTGCATGCTCAGTCACGTGATCAGGGCCTGCTGAGCTGCGTGATTACTGTCTGCTCATCTGCTTGACAATTGCCAGCTGAGCTGCACGATTCCTGCCTGTCATCTGCTTGACAATTGCCAGCTGTGCTGCGTAATTCCTGCCTGCTCAGCTGCTTGATTATTGCCAGCTGAGCAGCATGATTCCTCACAGCTGAGTTCCATGATTATTGCCTGCTGACTGTTTGATTCGTGCCTACTCAGCTCTTTGTTTATTGCCTCCAGAGGCACATGATCAGTGTATGATAGCAAACATGATCAGTGCATGATCAGTCACATGATCAGCGCCATTAAGTCACGTGATCACTACATGATAGTCATGTGATCAGTCCATGCTCAGTCACGGTATCAGTGCATGATCAGCCACGTGATCAGTGCATGATCATCACGTGATCAGTGCATGATCAGTCACGTGATCAGTGCATGATCATGTGATCAGTGCATGATCAGTCACGTGATCAGTGCATGATAGCTACGTGATCAGTGCATGATCAGCCACGTGATCAGTGCATGATAGCCACGTGATCAGTGCATGATCAGTCACATGATCAGTGTATGATCATCCACGTGATCAGTGCATGATCAGTCATGTGATCAGTGCATGATATAGACGTGATCAGTGCATGATCAGTCACGTGATCAGTGCATGATCAGCCACGTGATCAGTGCATGATAGCCAGTGATCAGTGCATGATAGCCAGTGATCAGTGCATGATCAGTCACGTGATCAGTGCATGATCAGCCACGTGATCAGTGCATGATCAGCCACGTGATCAGTGCATGATCAGCCACGTGATCAGTGCATGATCAGTTACGTGATCAGTGTGATCAGCCACGTGATCAGTGCATGGTCAGACACGTGATCAGTGTATGATCAGCCACGTGATCAGTGCATGATAGCCACGTGATCAGTGCATGATCAGTCACGTGATCAGTGTATGATCAGCCACGTGAACAGTGCATGCTCAGTCACGTGATCAGGGCCTGCTGAGCTGCGTGATTACTGTCTGCTCATCTGCTTGACAATTGCCAGCTGAGCTGCACGATTCCTGCCTGTCATCTGCTTGACAATTGCCAGCTGTGCTGCGTAATTCCTGCCTGCTCAGCTGCTTGATTATTGCCAGCTGAGCAGCATGATTCCTCACACCTGAGTTCCATGATTATTGCCTGCTGACTGTTTGATTCGTGCCTACTCAGCTCTTTGTTTATTGCCTCCAGAGGCACATGATCAGTGTATGATAGCAAACATGATCAGCGCATGATCAGTCACATGATCAGCGCCATTAAGTCACGTGATCACTGCATGATAGTCATGTGATCAGTCCATGCTCAGTCACGGTATCAGTGCATGATCAGCCACGTGATCAGTGCATGATCAGCCACGTGATCAGTGCATGATAGCCACGTGATCAGTGCATGATCAGTCACGTGATCAGTGCATGATCAGGCACGTGATCAGTGCATGATCAGCCACGTGATCAGTGCATGATAGCCACGTGATCAGTGCATGATCAGTCACCTGATGGGTGTATGATCAGTCACGTGACCAGTACATGGTAGCTACATGATCATTGCATGATCAGCCACGTGAGTAGTGCATGATAGCCACGTGATCAGTGCATGATCAGTCACGTGATCAGTGCATGATCAGTCACGTGAACAGTGCATGATAAGTCACGTGATCAGTGCATGATCAGTTACGTGATCAGTGCATGATCAGTCACGTGACCAGTGCATGATAGCTACGTGATCAGTGCATGATCAGCCACGTGATCAGTGCATGATAGCCACGTGATCAGTGCATGATCAGTCACATGATCAGTGTATGATCATCCGGGTGATCAGTGCATCAGTCACGTGATCAGTGCATGATATAGACGTGATCAGTGCATGATCAGTCACGTGATCAGTGCATGATCAGCCACGTGATCAGTGCATGATAGCCAGTGATGAGTGCATGATAGCCAGTGATCAGTGCATGATCAGTCACGTGATCAGTGCATGATCAGCCACGTGATCAGTGCATGATAGCCACTGATCAGTGCATGATCAGCCACGTGATCAGTGCATGATCAGTTACGTGAGCAGTGCATGATCAGCCACGTGATCAGTGCATGATCAGCCACGTGATCAGTGCATGATCAGCCACGTGATCAGTGCATGATCAGCCACGTGATCAGTGCATGATCAGTCACGTGATCAGTGTATGATCAGCCACGTGATCAGTGCATGATAGCCACGTGATCAGTGCATGATCAGTCACGTGATCAGTGTATGATCAGCCACGTGAACAGTGCATGCTCAGTCACGTGATCTGGGCCTGCTGAGCTGCGTGATTACTGTCTGCTCATCTGCTTGACAATTGCCAGCTGAGCTGCACGATTCCTGCCTGTCATCTGCTTGACAATTATCAGCTGTGCTGCGTAATTCCTGCCTGCTCAGCTGCTTGATTATTGCCAGCTGAGCAGCATGATTCCTCACACCTGAGTTCCATGATTATTGCCTGCTGACTGTTTGATTCGTGCCTACTCAGCTCTTTGTTTATTGCCTCCAGAGGCACATGATCAGTGTATGATAGCAAACATGATCAGCGCATGATCAGTCACATGATCAGCGCCATTAAGTCACGTGATCACTGCATGATAGTCATGTGATCAGTCCATGCTCAGTCACGGTATCAGTGCATGATCAGCCACGTGATCAGTGCATGATCAGCCACGTGATCAGTGCATGATCAGCTACGTGATCAGTGCATGATCAGTCACGTGATCAGTGCATGACCAGGCACGTGATCAGTGTATGATCAGCCACGTGATCAGTGCATGATAGCCACGTGATCAGTGCATGATCAGTCACCTGATGGGTGTATGATCAGTCACGTGACCAGTACATGGTAGCTACGTGATCATTGCATGATCAGCCACGTGAGTAGTGCATGATAGCCACGTGATCAGTGCATGATCAGTCACGTGATCAGTGCATGATCAGTCACGTGATCAGTGCATGATAGTCACGTGATCAGTGCATGATCAGCCACGTGATCAGTGCATGATCAGCCACGTGATCAGTGCATGATCATCCACGTGATCAGTGCATGATCAGTCACGTGATCAGTGCATGATATAGACGTGATCAGTGCATGATCAGTCACGTGATCAGTGCATGATAGCCACGTGATCAGTGCATGATCAGTCACGTGATCAGTGCATGATCAGTCACGTGACCAGTGCATGGTAGCTACATGATCAGTGCATGATCAGCCACGTGATCAGTGCATGATAGCCACGTGATCAGTGCATGATCAGTCACGTGATCAGTGCATGATCAGCCACGTGATCAGTGCATGATCAGTCACGTGATCAGTGCATGATCAGTCACGTGATCAGTGCATGATAGTCACGTGATCAGTGCATGATCAATTACGTGATCAGTGCATGATCAGTCACGTGACCAGTACATGGTAGCTACGTGATCAGTGCATGATCAGCCACGTGAGCAGTGCATGATAGCCACGTGATCAGTGCATGATCAGTCACATGATCAGTGTATGATCAGCCACGTGATCAGTGCATGATCAGTCATGTGATCAGTGCATGATATAGACGTGATCAGTGCATGATCAGTCACGTGATCAGTGCATGATCAGCCACGTGATCAGTGCATGATAGCCAGTGATGAGTGCATGATAGCCAGTGATCAGTGCATGATCAGTCACGTGATCAGTAGTATGATCAGCCAAGTGATCAGTGCATGATAGCCACGTGATCAGTGCATGATCAGCCACGTGATCAGTGCATGATCAGACACGTGATCAGTGTGATCAGCCACGTGATCAGTGCATGATAGCCACGTGATCAGTGCATGATCAGTTACGTGAACAGTGTATGATCAGCCACGTGATCAGTGCATGATAGCCACGTGATCAGTGCATGATCAGTCACGTGATCAGTGTATGATCAGCCACGTGAACAGTGCATGCTCAGTCACGTGATCAGGGCCTGCTGAGCTGCGTGATTACTGTCTGCTCATCTGCTTGACAATTGCCAGCTGAGCTGCACGATTCCTGCCTGTCATCTGCTTGACAATTGCCAGCTGTGCTGCGTAATTCCTGCCTGCTCAGCTGCTTGATTATTGCCAGCTGAGCAGCATGATTCCTCACACCTGAGTTCCATGATTATTGCCTGCTGACTGTTTGATTCGTGCCTACTCAGCTCTTTGTTTATTGCCTCCAGAGGCACATGATCAGTGTATGATAGCAAACATGATCAGCGCATGATCAGTCACATGATCAGCGCCATTAAGTCACGTGATCACTACATGATAGTCATGTGATCAGTCCATGCTCAGTCACGGTATCAGTGCATGATCAGCCACGTGATCAGTGCATGATCAGCCAGGTGATCAGTTCATGATAGCCACGTGATCAGTGCATGATCAGTCACGTGATCAGTGCATGACCAGGCACGTGATCAGTGCATGATCAGCCACGTGATCAGTGCATGATAGCCACGTGATCAGTGCATGATCAGTCACCTGATGGGTGTATGATCAGTCACGTGACCGGTACATGGTAGCTACATGATCATTGCATGATCAGCCACGTGAGTAGTGCATGATAGCCACGTGATCAGTGCATGATCAGTCACGTGATCAGTGCATGATCACTCACGTTAACAGTGCATGATAAGTCACCTGATCAGTGCATGATCAATTACGTGATCAGTGCATGATCACTCACGTGACCAGTACATGGTAGCTACGTGATCATTGCATGATCAGCCACGTGATCAGTGCATGATAGCCACGTGATCAGTGCATGATCAGTCGCATGATCAGTGTATGATCATCCACGTGATCAGTGCATGATCAGTCACGTGATCAGTGCATGATATAGACGTGATCAGTGCATGATCAGTCACGTGATCAGTGCATGATCAGCCACGTGATCAGTGCATGATCAGCCAGTTAATCAGTGCATGATAGCCAGTGATCAGTGCATGATCAGTCACGTGATCAGTGTATGATCAGCCACGTGATCAGTGCATGATAGCCACGTGATCAGTGCATGATCAGCCACGTGATCAGTGCATGATCAGTTACGTGATCAGTGCATGATCAGCCACGTGATCAGTGCATGATCAGACACGTGATCAGTGTATGATCAGCCACGTGATCAGTGCATGATAGCCACGTGATCAGTGCATGATCAGTTACGTGAGCAGTGTATGATCAGCCACGTATTCAGTGCATGATAGCCACGTGATCAGTGCATGATCAGTTACGTGAGCAGTGTATGATCAGCCACGTGAACAGTGCATGCTCAGTCACGTGATCAGGGCCTGCTGAGCTGCGTGATTACTGTCTGCTCATCTGCTTGACAATTGCCAGCTGAGCTGCACGATTCCTGCCTGTCATCTGCTTGACAATTATCAGCTGTGCTGCGTAATTCCTGCCTGCTCAGGTGCTTGATTATTGCCAGCTGAGCAGCATGATTCCTCACACCTGAGTTCCATGATTATTGCCTGCTGACTGTTTGATTCGTGCCTACTCAGCTCTTTGTTTATTGCCTCCAGAGGCACATGATCAGTGTATGATAGCAAACATGATCAGCGCATGATCAGTCACATGATCAGCGCCATTAAGTCACGTGATCACTACATGATAGTCATGTGATCAGTCCATGCTCAGTCACGGTATCAGTGCATGATCAGCCACGTGATCAGTGCATGATCAGCCACGTGATCAGTTCATGATAGCCACGTGATCAGTGCATGATTTGTCACGTGATCTGTGCATGATCAGGCACGTGATCAGTGCATGATCAGCCACGTGATCAGTGCATGATAGCCACGTGATCAGTGCATGATCAGTCACCTGATGGGTGTATGATCAGTCACGTGACCAGTACATGGTAGCTACGTGATCATTGCATGATCAGCCACGTGAGTAGTGCATGATAGCCACGTGATCAGTGCATGATCAGTCACGTGATCAGTGCATGATCAGTCACGTGAACAGTGCATGATAGTCACGTGATCAGTGCATGATCAGCCACGTGATCAGTGCATGATCAGCCACGTGATCAGTGCATGATCATCACGTGATCAGTGCATGATCAGTCACGTGATCAGTGCATGATCAGCCACGTGATCAGTGCATGATCAGTCACGTGATCAGTGCATGATAGCCACGTGATCAGTGCATGATCAGTCACGTGATCAGTGCATGATCAGTCACGTGACCAGTGCATGATAGCTACGTGATCAGTGCATGATCAGCCACGTGATCAGTGCATGATAGCCACGTGATCAGTGCATGATAGTCACGTGATCAGTGCATGATCAGTCACGTGATCAGTGCATGATCAGTCACGTGATCAGTGCATGATCAGCCACGTGATCAGTGCATGATCAGCCACGTGATCAGTGCATGATCAGTCACGTGATCAGTGCATGATCAGTCACGTGATCAGTGTATGATCAGCCACGTGATCAGTGCATGATAGCCACGTGATCAGTGCATGATCAGTCACGTGATCAGTGCATGATCAGTCACGTGACCAGTACATGATAGCCACGTGATCAGTGCATGATCAGCCACGTGATCAGTGCATGATAGCCACGTGATCAGTGCATGATCAGTCACGTGATCAGTGCATGATCAGTCACGTGAACAGTGCATGATCAGTCACGTGATCAGTGCATGATCAGCCACGTGATCAGTGCATGATCAGCCACGTGATCAGTGCATGATCATCCACGTGATCAGTGCATGATCAGTCATGTGATCAGTGCATGATATAGACGTGATCAGTGCATGATCAGTCACGTGATCAGTGCATGATAGCCACGTGATCAGTGCATGATCAGTCACGTGATCAGTGTATGATCAGCCACGTGATCAGTACATGATAGCTACATGATCAGTGCATGATCAGCCACGTGATCAGTGCATGATAGCCACGTGATCAGTACATGATAGTCATGTGATCAGTGCATGATCAGTCACGTATCAGTGCATGATCAGCCACGTGATCAGTGCATGATCAGCCAGGTGATCAGTTCATGATAGCCACGTGATCAGTGCATGATCAGTCACGTGATCAGTGTATGATCAGGCACGTGATCAGTGTATGATCAGCCACGTGATCAGTGCATGATAGCCACGTGATCAGTGCATGATCAGTCACCTGATCAGTGTATGATCAGTCAACTGACCGGTATATTGTAGCTACATGATCATTGCAGATCAGCCACGTGATCAGTGCATGATCAGCCACGTGATCAGTGCATGATCAGCCACGTGATCAGTGCATGATCAGTCACGTGATCAGTGCATGATCAGTCACGCTGATCAGTGCATGATCAGCCACGTGATCAGTGCATGATCAATCACGTGATCAGTGCATGATCAGTCATGCGGACTAGCATATGTGCTGTGGTGATCTTCAGTGCATGATCAGCCACGTGATCAGTGCATGATAGCCACGTGATCAGTGCATGATCAGTCAATGCGGATCAGTGCATGATCACTCACGTGATCAGTGCATGATCAGTCACGTGATCAGTGCATGATCAATCACGTGATCAGTGCATGATCAGCCACGTGATCAGTGCATGATAGCCACGTGATCAGTGCATGATAGCCACGTGATCAGTGCATGATCAGTCATGTGATACGTGTGTGATCAGCCACGTGATCAGTGCATGATAGCCACGTGATCAGTGCATGATAGCCACGTGATCAGTGCATGAGAGCCACGTGATCAGTGCATGATCAGTCACGTGATACAGTGTGTGATCAGCCACGTGATCAGTGCATGATGAGCCACGTGATCAGTGCATGATCAATTACGTGATCAGTGCATGATCAGTCACGTGACCAGTACATGGTAGCTACGTGATCATTGCATGATCAGCCACGTGAGCAGTGCATGATAGCCACGTGATCAGTGCATGATCAGTCACGTGATCAGTACATGATCAGTCATGAACAGTGCATGATCATTTACGTGATCTGTGCATGATCAGTCACGTGACCAGCATGGTAGCTATGTGATCATTCCATGACGAGCCACGTGAGCAGTGCATGATAGCCACGTGATGTGTGCATGATGAGTTACGTGAGCAGAGTATGATCAGCCACGTGATCAGTGCATGAGTGCCACGTGATCAGTGCATGATATGTCACGTGACAGGTGTGTGATCAGCCACGTGAACAGTGCATGATCAGCCACGTGATCAGTGCATGATAGCCACGTGATCAGTGCATGATCAGTTACGTGATCAGTGTATGATCAGCCACGTGATCAGTGCATGGTCAGACACGTGATCAGTGTATGATCAGCCACGTGATCAGTGCATGATATCCACGTGATCAGTGCATGATCATCACGTGATCAGTGTATGATCAGCCACGTGAACAGTGCATGCTCAGTCACGTGATCAGGGCCTGCTGAGCTGCGGAACTGTCTGCTCATCTGCTTGACAATTGCCAGCTGAGCTGCACGATTCCTGCCTGTCATCTGCTTGACAATTGATCAGCTGTGCTGCGTAATTCCTGCCTGCTAGCTGCTTGATTATTGACAGCTGAGCAGCATGATTCCTCACAGCTGAGTTCCATGATTATTACCTGCTGACTGTATGATTCGTGCCTACTCTCAGCTCTTTGTTTATTGCCTAGAGGCACATGATCAGTGTATGATAGCAAAATGATCAGTGCATGATCAGTCACATGATCAGCGCCATTAAGTCACGTGATCACTACATGATAGTCATGTGATCAGTCCATGCTCAGTCACGGTATCAGTGCATGATCAGCCACGTGATCAGTGCATGATCAGCCAGGTGATCAGTTCATGATAGCTATGTGATCAGTTCATGATTTGTCACGTGATCTGTGCATGACCAGGCAGGTGATCAG